>NW_015150710.1:314359-316618 GCF_000732505.1 Cyprinodon variegatus
AAGACCTGAAGTCCTGCAGCTGGACCAGGTCCTGGGTTGTGGACCAAAGTCCTGGTTTCTGGACCAGGTTCTGGTTTTGGACCATGTCATGGGTTCGGGATCAAAGTCTAGACCAGGTCCTGGTTTCTTGGCCAGGTCTCGATTCTGGACCAGGTCCTGGTATCTAGACCAGGTCTTGGTTCTGGACCAGGTCCTGGTATCTAGACCAGGTCCTGGTTTTACGCTGCTTGCTGGTTCCGGGTTTGTGGGTCGGACCTGAGAGACAGAAATTAAACGGATAAAAACCCTGTTGGAGAAAACGGTTCCTTCTTTGGGTCCCTGTGGGTCCGGGTCCTCCGGGTCCGGGTCAGTCAGTAGGTGAAGACCAGGTCTGAGAAGTTGGCCTCCAGCCAGTCTCCAGCGATCATCTCGCTGAGCTCCGGGGTGCAATAATCCGGGAACTCGAAGTGGGAGCCCAGGCTGCCCTCACAGTCCAGGTCTTTGTCCACCAGGGACAGGCTCAGGTTCCCGGAGGACGAGGTCCAGGGGTCCCCCAGGGAGCCCAGCGCCAGGTCGGCCCTCTCCTCCGCGGGGAGCTCGTCCAGGTCCTCCCCGCAGCAGGAGGAGGTGGATCCGGAGCGGGAGGAGGATGCGGGTGAGAGGGAGGCCGGGTAGGAGGCGCCGCCCTGCCGGGTGATGTTCTTGAAGCTGTAGAAGAGCCGCCCGGAGGACTCGGACTGAACCTGGAAGCTGAGGCGGGACGGTTCCTCCTCCTCCTCCACCTCCTCCTCCTCCTCGGAGTCCTCCTCCTCCTCCTCCTCTTCATCGTCGGTAAAGTCCCGCTTGCTGCTCTTGAACCCGGAGCTCACCATGTACCGGTAGCGGTGCTCCTGGCTCTGCGGCGGGGGGCCGGCCGCCCTGCCGGCTGGAGCCGCGCTCTTCCCGGCCTTCAGCTTCTTAGCAGCCGCGGAGTTTTTAACCGCCGACCTGCCGCCGCTTTTCTCCGGGGACTGAGCGGAGGACTTCCCCGCTGGAAACGCGCAGCCTTCGGTCTTGGGCTTCTTCTTGGGCCGGTACTTGTAGTCCGGGTAGTCGGCCATGTGCTGCAGGCGGAGCCGCTCCGCCTCCCGGATGAACGGGATCTTCTCGGTGTCCTTCAGCATCTTCCAGCGCTTCCCGAGCCGCTTGGAGATCTCCGCGTTGTGCATGTCGGGACTCTGCTCCATGATCTTCCTCCTCTCGATCTTTGACCAAACCATGAAGGCGTTCATGGGCCGCTTAATGTGACCCGAGGCGGTTTTACACCAGTCCGGCTTCAGCGGCACGGCGCTGCAGGCCGAAGCCGCCAGCAGCTCACCCTCCTCGGTGTCCGTCGCCTCGCGGGACTCCTTGGTGATTCCCGCTCCGGGATGCTCCCTGTGCTGGACCATGGTCCCAGTCTGATCCGGTTCACCGCAGCAGACTCCGATAATCCACCAGCAGCACTTTCTCTGCAGTTCAGTCCGGATTTAAACTTGTTTTTCTTCCTTCCAGCCGTGGAGCTCCGCTCACACCAGCAGCATCCCTCCTTCTGCTCTCACGCTCAAAAAACCGGCGTCTAATTAACAGGCTGAAGTTGCGCGTGACTTTTTCCACTCCGACCAATCAGAGCTGAGCGAGGGCGAGACTATCCCGCCTCCGGGAAGCTTCTCAGCCAATCAGAGCTCAGAGTTCACTCCCACTTCTCCTCCCACCGCCGACCGGCCGTTATTTTAATCAAATTTCAATGGATAACTGAAACTGATGTTTAATGAGTTTTTATTGGTGTTCAGAGACAAAACGATCACATAATCAATTTTTATTTATACAGCCTTTAGCTTTTAAGAGGATTTTTTCCAAATCTGCTTGTTTTTAAGGACCTCCAAGGAAATATATTTTTCTAAAATGTAGCAGAAATATTAAAATGATATAAATAACAGACATTCATGCAACTATTAGAAATAGTACCACTACTACAGCTAATACTGCTGTTAATAGTGATGATTGGGCAAAAAATTATTATAATAAGGGGAGTGTTGGGCAGTGGCGCCTCCAGAAATGTTTCATGGGGTGGCCAGATGGGGCCACTACAAATCCTGGGATGGCACACTGAAACTAAAAGCCATAATTTCAGGTTGGGGAAGATTCTCAGTCATCCATACGGAAGAGGATTAGGGCCACTGGGAAAAAAAAAAAAGTAAACTGATTTTTAAATTTTATTTCAGTTTAACATGGGAAAAAAGTCAGAATTCTAAGAAAAAA
>NW_015150710.1:320548-322858 GCF_000732505.1 Cyprinodon variegatus
CATTCTGATGGCATTTTAGCAAGATGTTTCATCTAAAACATAATTAATGTGCACAAAAAAGGAATAGTTGTATTAAGCAGTGCTAGTGGGGTCTGAAAAGTCACAAAATATAGCGACAACAGCGCTAATTCCAAAGAGTTTTATGGGGCCCACAGGAACTTGGGGCCCTAGGCTACTGCCTAGTATTGCCCAAAGGTAAATCCCCCCCGCGCTAACAAAAAACATTGAACCAAACTGTGAGGATAACAGCAGGTCCAGCCCAAGGTCAGAGCAGGAAGCTCACACTGCACAAAAAGGAAATCCAAAGAAGTGATTTTTTCTCAAAATAAGTCTATTTCAGGAAGTAACTCAGACACTTTGCAAATGAAACAAGACAACTTACATTAAAAATAAACCAAAACGCTCCATTTCACACTCTACAGGAGTCGTCAGGTTTCAGTTTCCGCGTCTTTAGGAGCCCAAAGTTTAGATGTCTGAGCCGTAGTTCACTTCATTAAATGCACCATTTTAGCTCAAATAACCCGCAGCAGGGAAGAGGGTTGATGATGTGGGGTTTTTTTTTTTGGTCATTGCAGACATGGAGTCCATCATGAACTCTTCTGTATCCCAAAGGATCCAAACCTGAGGCCCTCTTTCAACAGTGATAGAGTAGAACAACCCAAAGGCTGACAGCAGCTGATTTAGAAGATATTCAACAGTTTACAATCGCAGCATTGTTCGTTTTTATTTGGATAAACTATTATTGAACATGTTTCCTGCCTCAGGTGTGGTCCTGGCCGTCAAAAAGCTGAGCTGAGCTCCTCACTTAACATCTGTATAGAGGTTTGGATCGTTCAGAGCAGAGGGAGGGAAGACAACGGCTGCTTTCTAAAGAGATCGCACAACAAAGAGTGACTGATGAGACGGTAATCCTCCGTAATTGTGCTTTTCAGATGCTTCTGAACCGACAACAAAGCAGTAAAACAGAAACAGCATTTTTCCAGACATGCTTTACTTCTCAGTAATGGCCCAAAGTTAAACACGCATCCTTTAAAGGGGTCTGAGTGAACTGACATGTCCAAACGTGAAGAACTTCACCTTTATTTTATCTTCAGAAGCTTTGAATCTGGTTCTGTTGGTGCCCTGAAAAAAAAAAAAAAATCTAAATAAGTCAATTTTTCTTAAACAAGGGTATCAAGCAAATAATTCAGACAAGTTCCCAATATAATAAGATTATTTACATGTAAAATAAAAAAAGCAAATCCCATCATCTAATTTCAAGTGAAAAATATCCAATCCCTTCATATTAGTTCCATTGTCACGCCATCATATTTACCTGCAGAGAATCACACGGGCAAAAATATTGCAACCATTTATTCAATGCATCCTGTGGGCAATAAAACACTGTATGAAGTACCTGCTTTTGTAGAATAGAATACAAATCGCCTGTATTGTCCCTCAGGTGAAGCAGCTGCAAAATGAAACAGAAAGAGAGGCGCAAGGATCCAAATAAGTGTGAAACATACAGGAAAATAAAAAAAATTAGTAAAACAAGCTAAACATTAAAGGCAAATGTACAATTATTACTAGAACTAGCATAATCAAAACAATTAAAGAAACATGCTACTGAGGGTGAAAGATTCATACATATTTTTTAAACACCGTGAAAAAAAACTGGGAATGTGATGTAAGCAACTCAGTGTGGATGTTCTAAAGATCTACAATGATGCTACTTTGTGCACCTAAGGTGCAGCAGTCTAATGGGAGCACTGCTAATAACTTATTACACTGTTATAATAATATTATGAAGTACAAAGAACTGGAGTACTTCAATCTATACCTATACCAAACTATTTGTAAGCGTATACTAACAGGAAAATAGTCACATTATTTCTATACAAAAAAGGTAATCAGGTTAAAAAATAAAAAAGTTATAGGCACCAGGTTTTAGTTTTTCTAGCCTAAATTGAATTCCAGCACTGGGCGTGATGAGCTGACATAAACAGACGTGGCACCATTTGCTGTCAGTATGTCAGAACTATCAGGAAGCCAGATGGTGACTTAATAGAGCACAGCTGTCCTGCAATGCCCTGCTGGTATCAACTGATCACACCGATTTACAGCAACTATAAGTTCCAGTTAATCTTCACTAAAGCCTCCTATAAACAAGACAATCAGCAAACCGACCAAGGGACTGACAATGAACCAACCAACCAACCAACAAAACCAACCAACCAACCAACCAACCAACCAACCAACCAACCAACCAACCAACCAACCAACAAAACCAACCAACCAACCAACCAACCAACCAACCAACCAACCAACCAA
>NW_015150710.1:322868-324983 GCF_000732505.1 Cyprinodon variegatus
CAACCAACCAACTAACCAACAAAACCAACCAACCAACCAACCAACCAACCAACCAACCAACCAACAAAACCAACCAACCAACCAACCAACCAACCAACCAACCAACCAACCAATCAACCAACCAACCAACCAACCAACCAACCAACCAACCAACCAACCAATCCGTAACATGGTTTGTACTAAAGGGCTGGTTTTACTCAGGGATTATACTGAATAAATTCCTTTAAAGTTTGATTTTAACAACGCTTGCATTGAGATTTGATAACAGCTTTGAGCTGTCATATCTGCAGATGCCTTTTTTTCTTCTTCTGTACCATAAAAAGAAACTGCCGACTGATCCACCCGTATATCACCCCAGGTTATCGTTACATTCAAGTCAATACCTCGCTCAGCATTGGACTGGGAACAAAATACCATCATTTCCCTTTTTACCTTCTGACATGGATAGCATTTTAAAACTACAAATTATTTGCTTTTAATTAAAGATAAAAATCTAAGTGACACAATCAGAGGGAAAAATTGGGTCTTTGATCAACTTGCACTGTAAAAATAATCTAGAAATAAGTAAACATTTCTTAAATTAAGTGTATTTACACTTAATTTGAGCAGATAAATAACGATTTATTTACCAATGAAATGAGTAGTTTTACTCTTAAAATAAGATAATTAGATAAAATGCACTTCAAATAATACAACGCAATAGATTTTTCTTATTTTTATGTAAATCCTCTCGTTCAATTCAAGTGTCTCACTTACCTCCTCGATTCAAGAAAAAAGTATTTAATTTAAGACAAAGGCTTATTCAGATTTCAATCTTTTGAAGTGTTGGCAGTGTTGGATTTTTCCAAGATTTTCTTTTCGTTTTAGTAAAATTATTTGGACAAAAACTGAGAGTATCCAATTTTTTAAGCTAATTTCTTCCCAAAATTTATGAATCTTGTGTTTTTTACGTTGCAGCCCATTTTCTAGATTAAATCTTTTTAAAATAAGTTCGTCCATTAGTAACATTTTGAGATTTGATAGTTCCAGTTTAAGAAAATAAAAATATATATCTGGGAAAACACTAGTGGAAACGTATCTTTTATCAAGGAAAAAAACTTTTTTACAATAAAAAGCAGAAATAAAAAAAAATGTGAACAAAAAAATATCATTAATGGTGAAATCCTCACAAGCGAAAGCTGATTTATCTCCTTCCAGTATCACACTGGGAGTTCTGGGCTGATTAGTGGGTGGGGGGGCAGTCTGATGGATGCGACTCCTCCATAGGGGGAATCAGAGCAACCGGGTTACCTTGACAACCAATTATGTCTCTGGATGGGATGGGGGAGGGGTGTTGAGGCTGCTGGAGCTGGGGGGGGGGGGGTGACTCGGGTTTGGTGTAACCTTGGATTTATGTTACCATGGTAACGGTGACTATCATGCATTATGGATAGTTCATTGAAATTCAGCTACAACATGGCGGGGTGGGGGGTCCATACTGTGTTTACTGGATGTTTATAAAGTGCAGAAGAGTAAAGGAGCCAGTTTTCCTCATCTGGATGTTTGGAAAATATCCCAACATCACATTTTCTAGCGTTCATTTTGGAAATACTGCGCTGGAAAACAGTTTACATAAAGTTTATAAATCATAGCAGCGCTGTGATTTATAAAAGTATTGAGCTGTAAACAATCAAAGGTTCAAAATGGATAAATAATAGAAAAATATGTAAAGCAAGCTTAACTTGAAAGAAGACATTTATAATGAATTAAAACATTTCTAATTTTTACTTGAATATGCTTCTTTTTATGAATAAATAATTTTGATTTCTGGAGCTCAACTTTTAAAATGCGTGTCTGAAAATACCAATGAACAGATCAGAAGATAAACTGAGACCATCTGCAGGCTGTTTCATCTCTCAGAGCTTCATGTGTGGAGAAATCTAATAAAAGGCTTTAGATGTTTGGAAAATATAAAAAACTTAAGATAAAATCTTTTCTGTTAAAGTAAGGAATAATCAATGGATTAATACCTAAAACTAATACGTTGACTGTAATTTAATGAATTTCGCGTTAATCAGTTAAAAGAAATAAGAATAATAATCTGGGGGCGGCCATTTTTGCCCAAATATAGTAGCC
>NW_015150710.1:326315-328131 GCF_000732505.1 Cyprinodon variegatus
AACAGGATGGAATCATTTCAGATTTAAAGAACTTTCAGAAGTTTAAATTCTGAATATGACTTTCCCTTTAAAATTTACTCTCGTGTTTAACTCTCCTCTTTAGAGTTTTATATCACACTACAAAAAAATTTAAATCTAAATAAGTATTTTTTTTTCTGAAAATAAGTGATTTGTTTCTTGAATTGAGAATTTAATTGAGATGCTTTGCCAATAGAACACAACAATTTATATTTAAAATAAGAAAAAAACAATTGCATTGTCTTATTTCAAGTGCATATTATTTAATTATCTTATTTTAAGAGTAAAAATACTCATTCTGTTGGCAAATCATTTTATTTACCTACTCAGATTTTTGGTTATTACACTTAATTTAAGAAATTTTTACTTATTTCTAGGTGGTTTTTGCAGTTCACCATTAAACTGATGTCATTAGTAAAAAGGATTATTACGTATAGATTGATGATCAGAATAACTTATTTTATGAAGTGAAAACTGACTTTTCAGAGTGTGAGTTTTTTTTTTTGTGGCTTTTAATATCACATAAAAAGTATGATAGGATATTAATAAAGATTGTCATCATTAATTAAGCTGATAAACCAGAACATTTAGCCAGCAGATTTCCCTAATGCTTCATCTTTGCAGCTCAGTGAGAAAAAAGCTTCTTGATGTCAGTGTTTCCAGGACGCACCGAGGGGGGGGGGCTGCTGCCTCCACAGCCTCCCCCCCCTCGTCTCCCCGTCATCAGCGACCCCCCCGCTGAGCGTGAACCTTTCCTCTGAGCTTTGAAGCCTGACCAGCTCAGCCAGAGGCTGGACATCCTCATGCAGTAAATTATAGGAAGGACCTTAACGCTTTTCATGCATCAGCGAGGCTCTTCTGGAGGTCAGATTGTTTACATTTTCACCACCTTTTTAAAATAAGCCCCCAGATTCAAACCAGCTTCCACCCTGACTGTGTCTCTGTGCCGCATATTATATAACCTTAACCTTCAGGGGTTGGAGGGGGGCAAACTGTTCTGTTGGGGGCCAAGACCCATCCAGAATAAACTACCATCAATATATATATAGGGTTATATGAGAATAGAATAGAATAGAAATAATCTTTACAGCTCAACAAATTTCTGCACTTTCCATCACTCTGTAAGGATCACAAGAAAAAGATGAGAAAAATTATCTAGAAATAAGTAAAAATGTCTTAAATTAAGTATTTTTACCCTTAATTTGAGCAGGTAAATGAGATAGTTTGCCAATGGAATGAGTATTTTTACTCTTAAATTAAGATAATTAGATAATATTCACTTGAAATAAGACAATGGAATTGTTTTTTCTTATTTTAAATGAAAATTGTCTTGTTCTATTGGCAAAATGTGTCTTTTACCTCCTCAATCCAAGCGGAAATGTACTTATATTAAGAAAAAATTACCTAACTAGACTTTGATTTTTTCCAGTGTAGGTAAATCAACTTTAACTTCTGCTTTTATTTAGATTTATTTATTTATTTGACAGGGATGGTGAACATTAATAAGCATTCCTGCAAATGCAGCAGAATCAGCCGAAAGGCTGTTTTTCCTCTGTTTTCCCTGGACAGATATTAAAATTGTCTAAACCTAAAAAAAACCAGCAAGAATTTTTCAGTAAAAATTACAAATTTAAAATGAAATTAAAAACATTTGTTTAAAAATACAGAATTAATGTTTGCTAGGCTACTGATTTTAGATTAATAGAGTAGAATAAAGCATTCAAATAAAAATGAATATTATTTAATTACACTATATATATACACATACATATATATATATATATATATATATATATAT
>NW_015150710.1:329001-330931 GCF_000732505.1 Cyprinodon variegatus
TATATATATATATATATATATATATATATATACACACTTATATACATATGTATATATAATTTTCCGGCTACTTTTGTTGAAATTTGCATTTTTCTCTTCTGTCAATTTTTCTCCGCCTCGAACTTCTTTTCCAAACTACAGCTTTACGATCAACCGGAAGCAGTTATGAGCAAATAAATTGTGTTAGATATATATATATATATATATATAGAGTCATGGGTACCTTTTGATGGCATTAAAATAATTTCTAAGAGCATTAAATTTGAGGTACTAATTACTGTATAAACCCTGTACTCTTTTCAAAGAGATATTTTCTCTCATTTTTCCAAAAATATTATTCTTTTTCAAATAAAATCTAAGGAAAGTATAAAATAGTTTGATTGTAAACACTTTAAATCCTTTGGTGATGCATGTATTTTTAATGTATGATGCATGCTTCATGCCACCTCATTATCTCCTCCCCTCAGACAGTGACTCTGTGGTCAGAGGCAGAAATTCAAAGCAAGAAGTTCATTTTTTTATTCAAACATCTCACCATCCATCAGCTGGAGGTGATGACCTCTATTGATACACAATTCTTCATTTCATGTTCAACAGCTGAGGCTTTTTAAAAATGATCTACTTCCTTCAAAATTCATTTTGGCCTCGAATAATCACAATAATTCCACCTAAACCAGGTGTTTCATATAAGCTTTCTATTTTGAAGATAAATCCTCAAAGAAAACACCTTCACCTGCTTCACATTCAGCCTCCAATGCGTCACAGAGCCAAGCATCTCTGCGAATAATCAGAAAGGTGTCTTTTTAGATAAATCGGTGGACATCGGTGGCCGATTTGATTGAAGCCGGGACAATCGGCCCTGACAGCATCCAAACAGAATCCGTCAAAGCTGGAACATCGTCCGCGCTTCCAGATGAGCCTCTGATGGATTCGGCTGTCTGAAATTTCATTCTGCCGACTGGACGCCGCATAATGAAGAGGCCTTTTTCTGCCTGCCATCGACCCCCGGCGGCAGCGCCAGGGCGCCTGCTGCGACAGCAATCACTGTGAGAACAGAAACAACAGAGAGAAGTAAATGAACATCCTGATCAGCTGAATTGGAAGAATTGGAGAGGTGGAAATTACAACTTTGATCGTCGAAGGGATGATTGTGAGGAAGAGGAGTTACACATGTCTGATTAAGAACTAAAGCCGATGTGCAAACTGGCAGTTTGTTTAAAGACGTAAATTAGGATTTATACAAGAAAACAGATACGCACACTGGAAAAACAATCTAAAAATAAGTAAAAATGTCTTAAATTAAGTGTATTTAACCTTAATTTGAGCAGAAAATGACATAGTTTGCCAATAGAATGAGTATTTTACTCTTAAAATAAGAAAATTAGATAATATGCACTTTAAATAAGACAATGCAATTGTTTTTTTCTTATTTTAAGTGGAAATTGTCTTGTTCCATTGGCAAAATGTCTCTTTTACCTCATAAATCCAAGAACAAATGCACCTATTTTAAGAAAAAATTGACTTATCTAGATTTAGATTTTTTCCAGTGCACAGACAAGATTAGGGATTAAAACTGTAATTTAAACAGAAAAAAAGATCGTTGAACAGAGGGTGGCACTGCTGCCTTGCAGTAACGATACACTGTGCGATTTTTTGCCCTTTTCAGGCTGATTTTCCAGTTGTGTGAGGATTTTTCGATCGGGTCGATATTCAGCCTCATCGTGCATCATGTAGTTTACACAGGGGGTAACGAGGGGCGACCACCTCACCATCAGGAATCGTAAGGTCGAAGAAAATCAAGCGTTTGAAATTCAGTCGGCCGTCGTACTGCAAATCGCTCAGTGCCCAAACAACGATTCTTCTTCTTCTTCTCAGACGAAAACACAGAAGTATGGCGAATTAAATGGAGAACTTTCTGTAAAACTAGCAG
>NW_015150710.1:332049-332779 GCF_000732505.1 Cyprinodon variegatus
TGGCCCGGGATCGGGACGGGACACAATTTTTTTCTGTGGGAGTGGGACGGGACAGGAGTGAAAATCCACTCCCATGTCAGTCTCTAGCTTCCAGATAGACGAGTCCGAGTAGCGCCATCTCTCCGCGGAGTTCAACCTGGTTTTTAGACGTACAGTGTGAGCATGTAGGTTGCATCAGAGCGTCGCACCGCACAGTGGGAGAACAAACTTTGTGAGCTGTGAACATTTAAACCCTGCGGATTCGTCATACATTGTGCGTCCGCGTGCAACGATTGAAAATATTGCACAGCATATGGCCGGTTTAAGATTAAGGTTCTGGGTTCAATTCCTGGATCGGGGTCTTCCGGCATGGAGTTTCCATGTTCTCCCTCCGGATGTTGGTTCTCTCCGGGTACTCCAGCTTCCTCTCACATTTAAAAAAACATGACTGGAAGGTTAATCGGGTTCTCTACATTGTATCCTGCCTTTCGCCCGTAGACTGGCGGCACCGGCCCCACCGCGACCCTGACACGGACTGAACAGGAGAAAATGGATGGAAAGGAACGACCAAAGTGATGGTTGATATTCCTCACATTGAGATTCAAGTCATAAAACACTAAAAAAGCAACAAAAAAGGAAAAATAGAATATAAAAATCCCCTTATTGTCCCACAATGGGGAAATTCTGGTGTTACTGCAGCAAAAAGATTATAGAAACAAAATGGTCACACAAATATGGACCTTAGAAAAAT
>NW_015150710.1:334176-336964 GCF_000732505.1 Cyprinodon variegatus
CCCCTTATTGTCCCACAATGGGGAAATTCTGGTGTTACTGCAGCAAAAAGATTATAGAAACAAAATGGTCACACAAATATGGACCTTAGAAAAATTTATAAGAATATCATAATAGTGAAGAGTTAAAAGACACTGTACTTTAAAGTGTTTTAACGATATATAAAACTGTGCATCTGAAGAATAAATAACCAGTAGCTCCATTATGTTAGAAATGGTATGAAAAAATACGAAATCACACCCAAAATGAAAATAATGAAAAGATAGAAGAAAGTATGAAAAACCTGAGAAGCTGCCTGCTTCTCGCTGGCGCCATCAAATCATTCTATCAGTTAAAATTCAGATTTTTGAGGATTTAGGAAGCAAAGTGTTTAGACTCCAGTCTGTGTGGTCTGAGTTTTTGTGTGTTTGTCTTCCTTCCTCCACCAGGCGGTGCCTTGTTCTGATTCTCCTCCTCACACACCTGTAAGGGGTTTCCTCGTTAACGGAGTGCTCTTAAGCTGCTGACTGCCACTACCTCGACGCCAGAGTGTTTGCCAGTTTTGGGAACTCTAGCCAAGCTGAGTTTTGCTGAGTCAAACTGAGCTTTTGTCAACCTGAGTTTTAATCTTGTTTTTGTCTTTGCCTCTTGGCAGGAAGTCATCCTGCAAACCGGATTTTCGGACCTTCTCTCCCTGGAAGGATCTACTGAGCTTTAAACCGAGGAAACGTTTGAGCTTCACACTGAGCAAGGGATTCATCTGCACCACAGTGCGTTCAAGTACCGCAGGAAATCTGAGTGGCAGTCAATCTTTCTCCGTTTATCTACAAGCAACCGAATTCTGAGTAACCCTGTCCACCCTCCACCGTATTAGACAAACACCGGGACACATTCATCCCCTACTGGAATCTAAGAGTCAACCAATTCACTGGAAATGTGAGTCTGTCCACCTTTCCTCCTCTTCAAGTTCGAGAATCAATTTTCCCACTGGACCTGAACTAACCGCAGTGTCTTCCCGTCACCTTTCGGTTCCGGTTGAGCAATGTTCAGAGCAACACTGGAATCAACACTAAACTTCTCAATAAAGCTGTAAACTTTTCCCCTTTGTCTCTCTGGACTGGTTTATCTGCACGTGGGTCTGAGATCTTGACAAAATCCTGACACAAAGTGGCTCAGAAGCTGCATGAAGGCTGCCACCTCTTTGCTGAACTGCTCATTTAAATGTATNGTGGGTCTGAGATCTTGACAAAATCCTGACACAAAGTGGCTCAGAAGCTGCATGAAGGCTGCCACCTCTTTGCTGAACTGCTCATTTAAATGTATGTTTTAGCTAACTTAGCTTTAGCCGGTTGGGTAATTGGCTAGCAAACAGTACAGAAGAAGAAAGTGCACCACTTCCTGGCCTGGAGGAGGAGTTCAACTTAAAGGTATCACCATCTGAGCAGCTAGAAGACGCTATAACCACCACTGATCCCAACAACCTCAATAGGTTTTTATATTTATGCTGATTTTGCATAGTTTCTACCTTAGTCAGTTAAATAATCTGCTGCTGTCATTCTGAACATCTCTGATGTTGCTGCTATTTTCAAATATCCATTACTGTAAAAGCTGCATATTAATGTTATTTATACTCCAGGTTTACAGTATATATATTTTTAAAACACTTTACAGTACAGTATTTTATTGTTTATTATCTTTTAACTCTTTACTATTATGTTATTCTTCTACATTTTTCTAAGGTCCACATTATGTGACCATTTTTTTCTATGACCTTTTTGCTGCTGTAAACACCAGATTTTCCCCTTTGTGGGACAATAAAGGGATTTTTGGACTCATTAAACTTTTGTAGTGCAGAAAAAACTTGCACCATTAAACAGACGTGCTATCACTAGGAGGATTTGATCACCATTTTAGATGCGATAGCAGTAATATGAGATATTACAGAAACAGAGATGAGTGTGAATAAAGTGCAGCCATTAGCTTCTGGTCCTTCACCTTTGTTGAGGTCATTATTAATAACATTACTTTCAAGGTTTTTAAAACTTGCCTTTTTTGCAAATGCTTATAGTTAGAGCAACTTGAGTTATGCTGAGATATCTCAGTTTGGAAATAGCTTTATTCCACTGATAATGAGCCTGGTTTCTAGTTCTGCTAAAGGTTTCTTCCTGTTAAAAGGGAGTTTTTCCTCTCCACTGTCGCTGTTTGCTTGCTTAGAGTCAACAACACAAAGCAAGACAATGTTTGCTGTCTCTGGAGGCTCCAGTTGAAGCAAATTCTGCAAAGTTAATGACTGGATGGAATCAGCTGATTTTCCTTAGAACATTTTTTACCAACCTGCTTGTTTGATCTGATTGAATCGTCTTTGTAAAGAACCTTGAGATGACATGTTGTGAACTGGCGCTATATAAATAAACATAACTGAATTATTGTGGGTAGGAAAGGATGTCTGGATTGCTGCGCCGAATCCGGACACCCTTTAGCCCTCAGATGAACCCAAAGGGTTTCTCTGCGTTTCCTCTGAGGATTTACTCCAATCAGTCCTTTAAGTGGGCCTGCAGGAAGCAGAACACAGTACCACCACCTCTAAATTTGATCCCTTCACATACCAGAACATTGCTGCAGTGTGGGGCACACAGGGAAACTTTTACTACCACCCTGTCCACAGCCTGTTTGTTGATAAAAGATAGCATGAAAAGAAACCCATAGCTTTGCTGTAGACTCATGTGGCTGTAGGTGTTTCAGATGAGTGAAGAAGAAAGCTTGTTAACCTCTGTGATACCTGGATTAAAAGGACTCAAATGAACTGGAGTC
>NW_015150710.1:338436-339641 GCF_000732505.1 Cyprinodon variegatus
TATCAAATATGATACATTTGGCATTATAGGGTTAATACCTGAAGGAAACTGGTACTGAAAATTCACAGGCGTTCAGGTCCAAAATAGTAAAGGGCTGAAATGCTCATGATTAGAACATTTTTATCAGTTTCTAGTCTTTATATCCAGCTTCTGAAAAAAAAAAAAGCAGGTCTTTCCCCTTGACCACTGACCCATTTCAGGAATAGAACATCTTCTTTGGTGACGGAGTCAAAAAAGAAAAGAAATTAGAGCCAAGCACACACTAGACCTAATTTTGCCCTAAGTGTCCTTTTTGTATAAATCATTGGCAGAAATACAGGATACGATTTTCAAGTGAGGAATAAATAAATTTATTAATAGAAAATACTTTCTTGCTGTTGCCGGAAATCGAAAAACCCAAAAGGTTTTTATCATTGGGAAAATTATAGCTGGAAACATCAAATGAGGAGGAATGACTTAATAATATCAGGCAGGCTGGAAGATTAACATGCAAGAAGGTGCATATGAGGAAAAAAATACAACTTTATATGAAACATGGATGAACAAAAAAAAAAATCTTTATAATAACATGAAACAGAAACAGAACCGGAGTTCATGAGGCAATAGAAATGTGAATATCTGCCTGCTTGATTAATTCTCTGATTTAAATTCTAGAAGCTGAACCTGAGTTCAGGCTGAGTGGAGAGCAGCTGGTTTTTCAAAAGACGCAAACTGGGACCAAGCAGTAAGACGCCCCCCCCACACCCACACACACACACACACAACTCCCTGATTCCCAATCACCGGGGGACTCACCATTGTGGTGAAGATGAGGGGGAAGGGTGACTCTGCTTGGGGGAGGGGAGGATGGAGAGGATTCAGGTCCTCCTCCTTCTCCTCCTGAGGATTAGAGGAGTAAAGGGCAAAGATTCTGCAATATGGAGCAAAATTAGTGTCCTAAAAAAAATCTAATGAAACAGAATAATAGAATAATTGTATCTAAGTTTGTAATAATTTCTACTCTGATTTTTGTTGTTGCTATTTCTAAGATTTACCAACGAATGCGAATTTGAAGTTTTCTCTGCTTAAAATTTGATGAAATAACAAAAAAAAAAAAGAAATAACCATTGATCAAAGGCAGAGGAGGAAAAAGTATTATCGCTTTTCTGAATCAATAGCTTTTTTTAAGATTTGGGAAAAATAAAACAAAGTTTTCATTACTAAAG
>NW_015150710.1:340775-341992 GCF_000732505.1 Cyprinodon variegatus
CCTGAGATGACATGGTGTGAATTGGAGCTATAGATATAAACTGAATAGAATTAAATTGAATAGTCAAGGGTTGGTTGGAGGTTGGTTGAGGAATTGAGCTGCAGCAGCTTGTAGTTTCCATTCAAGCTCCTCAGAAAGGCCAGTTATTCCTCAGGTGCAGGAGTGTGGAGTTTAGAAGAAGAACTTTCTTCAATTGTCCGACTGCACTCACCTATTTCCATGGCAGGCTGAGAGTGGCGATTGTTTCCAGAGTATTCCAGGTTACGTTTTCCAGGCTGAGTTCTGCTGTCTCCATTATGGCTGGTTCGTTGTTTTGTTGTTCCCTCGTCTCTGGCTTCCCATGTGAGTTTTCCCTGATGTAATCTTATTTTTGGTTCTCAATATTTTGGATTTTTGCATTTCTGCATCAGTTGCCTATTAAATTTTGCATGACTGACCTCTGGTTCAAGATCTGTGCACTTGGGTCCTAAAAACCTCCACTCAACCCGTGACGCCTCTGCTTGCATACCGGGCTTAAATAACTGCTGCATTCCACTCAGCAGAGCCAAACCTGGCAGAGTCTTCATGCACGGAAAGACGTTTTAAGCCGTTTAGACCCAGCAAACTGCAGCACTCCAACCCTTTCATACATGAATCATGATAACCCCACCAGGAGAGTTTCCTGGAATCATCTATTTTTTAGGCACTAACCCCGTTTTTCACTTGTCCATTCAGGTGTGCATCGTGCATCTACTCTCTGAAATATGCAAACATAGGAAAGATGAGTGTTATTAATATACTGAGAGAAAACACCAAACTAATTTTATTTTTTTATTTATTTATTTTTCTCTTCTTTTTTTCTTTTTCTTGTTTTCTTTCTTTATCTTTTTCTTTTGTGTTAATAAATGGCTTCAGGCTGTTCCTCCTCTACCTTTTAGTAGGTTTCTTATGGACGATAATATGCAGCTTTTACTTCGAATCAAATGTACCTTAAATTCACAGATTTAATGTGGTGATTTAAAAATACTCCGTTGACGGAATGAGATTTTTGTTTGTTTGTTTTAGGTTTCTGACATGTAGATCTTTTTTTTTGTTTTCAGATTAGACATTGATAGAATAATTAATTCCATGAGGAAAAAGGAATTATTTTAGGGTTGGGATTCATTCAGTGATAACAGCCTGAGCTATAGGTAGCAGGTACAATCTTATTCCATTCTATGGGACTGATGACCTGTAAC
>NW_015150710.1:343074-345005 GCF_000732505.1 Cyprinodon variegatus
TTTCAAAAATGAGCTCAAACATCTATGTATTAAATGCTTTCCTTGTTGAGAACACAAGAGAACCACATCATTTATATTTATAGATGCCTTTTACAGTGCAAAAACGATCCTAAAATGAGTAAAAATATGCTTAAAATACGTGTATTTACCCTTAATTTGAGCGGGTAAATGGGACGACCTGCCAATGGAATGAGTGTATTTAGCCTTAAAATAAGATAATCAGATATTATGCACTTGAAATAAGAGACGGCAGTTGTTTTTTCTCATTTTAAATGTATAAAGTCCATATCAACTGGCAAAGTATGTCGCTTACCTGCTCAATTCAAGAACAAATGTACTTATTTAGTTTTTCAATTTTTGCAGTGTAATGCATTATATATATATATAGGGCCCAAAAACAAAATAACGATACCTAGAAGTAAAATTTTAATTCCATCCATCCAGAAAAATACAGATATGCTGCATTTTAAATGTAGCATTTTGTTCTTATTGTTCACTTTCGGGTAAACTTGGAGATATATTTTATTACATGTTGCATTTCGCAGTAAATCTCTTTCTGTCAGGTTGGGTGATGCTTTCAGGACCCAAATGCAGTGAGGAGTAGGCACAGATGAGTTTAATCAAAGTTCAAGGGGAACAGAGGCAAAAATCCAAACTACAAAAAATACTGAAAACGAAACAAAAAACCAATAAACATCAAGGAAATACCCGAGGGAAGCAAGAGACTAGAAAGCACTGAAACAACATCTAAAACACAAGAAACCAGCACTGAGTGAAGACTCTGCTGCTCTTTTAAAGGTATACTATGCAACCGGTGTTGATTTTCCAGTGAGGCTCCCCCCAGAGGGCAAAAGTAAAAGTGCACTGTCGTAAATATGCACAGCTGTTCTCCTGGTTTCTCCGTCAAGCCAGGCGCGGTTGTTTTGAGCTTAGCAGACAGGCGAACGCAACCAATCACCATGTCTACTGCGATAAGTGACTATTTTGTTCCAATTTTTTCCAAGTTTGAAAATTTAGCATGTTTTCATACATTATTTGTTATGCATGTGTCTAAATAACGAAGATTGTAGTTAGCCAAGTTCTCGCCGTAAAGCAAGACCGACTCTCGCGAGACTTCTGAGGCTGTGGGTGCGGGCCGAGGGCTCCTGCAATTGCAAGTACGGTATTTCCCCTACAGACCACCAGGGCGGCCGAGAAAACCTTTGTTCAACCTGAAATGACTCATTTAATCATCCAAAATGTTATGGAACACATTAACTAACTGAAAAATGTTGCATAGTGTGCCTTTAATCCCAGCACTCTGATGAGACAGAATATTTTCACCTGTGTAGGCTGCCCAGGTTCTGCACAAAGATCCTCTCTGGAAGAGATGCACAACTCGCACTAACACATACACAGGGACCCTGACAGTTTCACCTTTAATCTGCAGCTCTCCCTGCTTCTCTCTGTTTAAAAACATTAATGAACCTTATTACTAATATAATGACGCCAGAAACAACATTTCTAGATAGAAATGAAGCTCTGCAGTCTGATTCTGTCTGTTCAATAAGAAAACATGTTCATTTTAACTCGTAACTGATGGTCCTCTGAGAAGAAGAAGAAGAACATTTAGACTATGTTTTCTCAGACTTATTGCGTTATTTAACTTGTATAAATGTACAATCTGTTGCCATTTTTCGCTGAAAAATCTAAAAAGCTAGCTTCCGTCCTGGAAACGCGATCCGTTCCGTGCATGCGCTATCCGCTCATTTGCGCATCCAGATATACATCCGGGTCGTTTTCGATTTTATTTGTTAAAAAGACCTAAATGACATTTTCCCTCCCCAAAGATAGTGAAGGTACTAAAATAAATTGTGTTAAAGATTAACAATTTATTTCCTGAGAAAATAAATGCCTTAAAATTTTTATTTTATTTAATTTTTTTATTTTTT
>NW_015150710.1:346552-348420 GCF_000732505.1 Cyprinodon variegatus
ATGTCATAAAAGCAGTTTAACAGGGAAAATTCAATTAAATTCAGTTTATTTCTATAGTACAAATTCACAACACAAGTCATCTCAAGGTACTTTACAGTTCAACCAGATCAAAATGTAAAAAGCATCAAAATTGTATCACAGAAGTCATAAAACATTTTTTTTAAAGATGTGTATTAGCATTCTTTGGTGAGTAAAGGATAGAAATAAGTAGTTTTAGTCCCATAAATACATTATTTAAGGACATCCGGATGTATATCTGTTCATGCATGCGCAGGACTGATCGTGCTTCCGGGACGGATCGGGTAGTGACGGGCATCTCAATTTTTTTTAACCAACCCGTCTGCTAACTTTTAATTAAACATCTATCGAAGCGGCTCCCGTTCGCAGTGAAATGCGACCGCAAATCTGATTTCTCAAAGCAAAGATCAGATGTGTCAAGTAACGAAGTACAAATACCTCAGATAATGAGGCAACCATCCGCAGGTGTGTGAAAGGGCCAAGGAGAACCAGGCGCCACCTGGTGGTGGAGGGAGAAAACACAAACAACACAAACTGGATTCCTCACAGGTATTGGCCGATACTGCACAGCCAGGTATCGGCGCAACACTATTTCAAACATTTGTATTTCTTCCCGACGTGACGATTCCTGATCGGGAGGTGATCATGAGAGGCTGATCGCACCTCAGACTGAAAGTCGGCCCGATTGAAAAATTCTGGAAAATAAGCCTAAAAAGGGCAAAGAATCAGTATGACCGGCTTTAATGATCCTTTCAGCTCCAGTATTCTCAGAAGGCCAGGATTTCAGCATATCTGTCTTTTTCATAACTAACGGTTAGACGATTAGATTGATTTCTGCTGAACTCCTTTCCAGCTTCGGCCGTAACGACCATATGACTGCTGACATGACATTAGCTCATCAGTTTGGGCAGGCGAAGCTCTCAGTGATGAATTATTCTGTATTTTATGTCATATAGTACTCTGTGCAGCAGTGTGAGCTGTCTCTATAAACATGGACCATTTGGCATTAACTCTACAGATGTGTTCTCCCTACAAACCAAAAATCTGGAAATGTTCTCCAGACCGATCAGCATCACAGTGAGGCAGAGAGAGCAGAGACGGTCGGGTTGGATTCAGGTTTTTGTCCCGCTGCTGTGTGTGAATGCTTCAAGCTGCATTCACACACAGCAGGCAGCGTCTCAAGCACAAAAAGCAGCCTGCTGCAGCAAAGAAAAGAGGCTGTGGGAAACAAAACACCCCCCCTTCCTTTGACCTGAGCCCCCTGATGAGCCGAGACACACGACACGCTTTTCTGCTGCTGCTTTAGTCCAGCCTGAATGAAGACCAAGATGATTCACACACAATTTCCACCAGACAAATAAAAAAGAAGAGTTTTAAAACTATGAATCAGTTCTAACTTTTTCCCCCTTTGTTTGCATCCTAAAATAAAACAAACGAAAAATAAATTTGATCTGTCTTCGTCTGAAGATGTTTCAGAAATTTCCTTTTAAAAAAAAGCTAGATTTCTGTTCAGTAAAATCTTTTATATTTTTTTGTATTGGCATTTGTTTTACAGATTTTAGAGCTGATCTACTCCTTGAATCAAAACATCAAAAGCTAAATTAAAGCAGCAAACTGAACACTTCTTAGGGCGGGGCTCTGTTTAACGCACGTACACTGCAGGAACCAGACGAATGAAGTGTTGGCGGCTTGTTTTTTTACATTTTAAAGCCTTTTCGAGTCGTTCATAAGTGTTCATAAGAATCTAAATAAGTAATTTTTTTCTTAAAATAAGTGCATTTGAGGAGGACAAAGATGCATTTTGCCAATGGAACAAGACAAATTATATTTAAAATAAGAAAACACAATTG
>NW_015150710.1:350131-354964 GCF_000732505.1 Cyprinodon variegatus
CGGACTTTTCCTTTAAATAAAATAAAACTAACATATCACAGTATAAAAATGACTAAAGACAAAAAGAAGAACCAGAAATGGTCCAAACTCTGATTATTTCTAATTCTAATCTCAAAGCTTTGACTCTTTTATATTTGATCTTTTCATTCTTGGTCAACACAATCCTGTTTTTATGTGTAATCTTTGATTTATTTGAATAAATCTGTTATGCTGCTGCATGAAGGACCTCCACAAATCATAAAGTTTATAAATCTTTTAATTATTAGATTTTAAACTCAACATCACTAATATATTTATGCATGTTTAATTTACTTGGAGCAATTATTAAAAGAGAAAAATGATTTTCTTTGTGCATCCAGTTGATTGTTCTCCTCTCTGAAACCTGAATATGGTTTTGCTTCTGATTCAGAAGTTTGTCACCTCTGCTGCCTTTCAGGCTGAAATCTTTAAAGCTCCACAGCAGATATTTAAATGAAATGACAGATGTTTTGTGCGGCTTAAATGGATTTTTTTACAAATTTCTTAGAGCTCTTTGTTGGCGACACGCTGCACCAATAAAGCCGTTCAGATCCTGCTTCTTGAGGGAGAGAAAACATGAAAAGAGGAAGAATAGAAGGAAAGCAGCAGCAGAAAAGAAGGAGGAGACAGAAAACCACAAGGAGTCTTTTCTTCATTCGAAACTTTCTCTGGTTGAACAAACAGAGCGGGTCTTTCTGCTCCAGGCTGCTTCACCTCTGAGGGTTACAGGCCAGCTCACTAATAAGCACCAACACAAAACCCCCAGCAAGCCAAGGGGGGGGAGAACAAGGGAGACGGGGGAGGCAGATGCCAGACCTGGGAGCCGGCAGATGGGGCCTGATGAATCCTGAAAAGCAGGAATTGAAACCCAGAGAAGTTGCCAAGCGGCCGGCTGTAATTATCGCCGCGCCTTTGGGTTCATTGTCAATTAGAGTGGCGGTTGGGGCGAGCGACAGCTGCGGCAGATGGCGAGGGTCCGGAGAGAGAGTCAGAGTGGGTGGGGGTGCGGGTCTCTGAAGGGTTCCCCACCATTAGCAGAATAAAACCCAAAGCTGCGTGCTGTGATTTCCCCCAAAATCCAGTCATGGAAGGAAAAAGGATAATCCCAAGTTAGGATTAAAGATCCTAGATGATTTTTTCAGAAGAACAAAAATGAATCAAAAAGTTATTTGATCCAAATATAAAACTAAGACTTAAGTTCTGCATCTTTAAACAATAATAACTTAACAAAATATGAGAAGAAAAAACCCAAACATGGTCAAAAACTAAGCAGGACTTCAGGAGAAGATGGTTCTTATGGTCCACTCTGCTAACAGTATATTCCTTAAAATACGTATATTTGCTCTTAATTAATAAAATGACCTGCCAGTGAAATAAGGATTCTTCGTCTTATAATAAGATAATTGTGCCATGATCTGCCCTGATAGCTGACCTTAATTGTTCATGTCACTCACCTGCCTAACTCTGCCCAGTCTCTAATTATCACTCATCTCACCCACCTGCTCGTTCTGCTTTATATACGACTCAGCAGAGCCATCTGGGCCAGATCATTGTTTGTTGTTTCTTTGTTTCGTTAGTTTTAGATATTAGAAGTCTCGTGTCCCCGGCCCCGCAGGCCAGGGGCTTGTCTTGTCGTGTCCGGGCTCTTTCCCGCTGAGCGCTCTCGGTTCCTGTTTTGGCTCGCGGGGTTGGAAGCTAGTTTAGAGTCCCGTAATCATGGCTCCTCTGTGGAGTACAGTTTAAAGTTCTGCAGATTTCCTGGTACCATGCCTTGTCTCTGTCCCTCTACTGCTGGGCCTGCCTGTTTACATCTGTTTGTTTCTGTCTGAACTCGTTGCTCAACGCATGGCGTTATGAACCTGTCTTCACTTTCTGTGGATTCCTGGAATCCCTGGATCTGTCTTTTCCTGTGTGGATCGAAACCCCTGACCAGTCTTGGGACTCCTGGATTCCAGAACTATCCGGTCTGATCTGTTTTCCCTGGCCTTTCTCGGAGAGGATGGACTGAACTGTTCAACCAGAGTTTCAGTCATTGGGCGCCTCCCCACTGCAGCCGCTGCGGTCCACAGATCCACAGCAACCCCCTTCTGTTCCCTTATGTGTTTCGGGTTAATAAACATTTTGAACTTTCTCATTGTCTCACCTTGAATACTGGGTCCATCTGTCCCGTTTATGACAAATGAAATATTATACACTTCAAATAAGTCAATGGAGTTGTTTTGTATTTTATTCTAAAACATAAATCATTTGTTTCGAAGCGCAAGTTGTTATATCAAGGGAAAAATACTAATTTCCAGAAAAACTGATTACTGTTGCCAATAAAACAGCAAAAAAAACAAAACAAAAGAAAATTGTCTTGATTCTTATCAAAGCTCTAATCCATAATAGCTGAAGCCAAAATAAAGATAAGTGGAGCAGAATCAAACTAAGGTATGCAAGCTAGTCGGTATATGATAAGTGTTAGCTTACGCTAACTAATGCTAGCTTGCTGTAGTGGTAAAACATTAACAGCTCAGTGTACAGCGATCTAAAAGTTTAAAATATTAGTTATCATATTATTTATGCCCATGGACAAAGGAGCTTAAAATTATTGTAAAACATTGCAGCACATAAAGTAATAAACAAAACTAAGAAAAATATGAAAGGCTGTTATTCGCACATGGTTAAGTTATTGCACAATTATCTACTTAATGAGAACGAGAGTTAGCAGAAGTAGTAATATAGCACCTAAAGGTTGTCCGTTTGTGTGAAGTATGCAACAGATAACTTTTAAAATATATACTATATATAACATTTCTTGCAGCAACTGCTCTATTTTGATGGTAACTCCTCGTTGATTATGAAATGACGGGTCCTCAAGATATCAACAGCATAAAAAACACTAAAGACGCTTAAAACGCATTAAAGCTAGTGGATTGTTCAAAATATTCATAAATTTTTAATCAATCATTTTTTACTCTTAGACTTTTAGCATGATTTAATCATAAAGGTGGTATTTAATATAGTACTACAGTGTATTAAATAAATGTGTTAGGAATCCAGTTTGTGTAGGTTGTGTTTTTGTGTGTTTTCCCTCCACCACCAGGTGGCGCCTGGTTCTCGTTGGCCTTCTCACACACTTGCGGTTGTTTGCCTTATTACAGGAGGACTCTAAAGCTGCTGACTGCCACTACCTTGACGCCAGAGTGTTTTCCAATTTTGAGTACTCTAGCCAAGCTGAGTTTTGCTGAGTCAAACTGAGTTTTTTTGTAAACCTGAGTCTTAACATTGTTGTTTTTGTCTTTGCCTCTCGGCAGGAAGTCATCCTGTAAACTGGATGTTTTGGACCTTCTCCCCCTGGAAGGATCGTCTATGTTTCAAACTAAGGTGGGGATTCAAACTGGAGGTTCGGATCTACTTTTCCCCAACGGATTGTTTGAGTTACACTCTGAGCAGGGGATTCATCTCCACAAGAAACCGTTCAAGTACCATTGGAAATCTAAATGGCAGTCAGCTCCTCAGTTCCTCAAGGAAACACCTCAACCTGGGTAACAAACCACACCGACTGGATTCAGAGAAAGGCACCTTTTACTGGAAATGTGAGTCCTGTTGCCTTTATTCCCTTTTGCAAATTGAAGCTCAAATTTCCCACTGAGCCTGAACTAACCACAGGAACTTCCCCTTCATTTTTCAGTCCCGGTTCGCCAGTGTTCAGAGCAGCACTGGACCCATCTCTACCAGTTCTCAGTACACCTGTTAAACCTTTCCTTGGTCTCTCTGTTTGTTTTCCTGCATGTGGGTCAGATCTTAGAATTAAATCATAACAAAATGATAATCAACATCCTAGCAGAACCACAGTAATCATATTATTTCAGTTCATTCTGTCTCAGGAGATGGTTGCTGTATGTCGCTAGGCAACGGTGACAGCAGCACAGGAGGAGCTGATCAGGTTCTGCTTGGATCCCGCTATGATGTTTTAGCTGGCCTTAGTATTTTCTGCATTTTATTTTGTTAATTTGTATCAGATTTGTTGTTTTTGCGTGTGACAGACTACGTCTATGGGACATTCATGAAAATATGGGAAAAATATCTGAAAATAAAAGATTGTTCTGTATTTTACGGGAAGGTAGAGAACGTATACAAGCTTGTATGAAAATTAGCAATGGTTAATTGGAAATCCCAAAAAGTGTCAAAACCAGCAGAGTTGATTGGTTACTAATTGAAAAGGAGAATCAGCTGCAAAAAAAAAAGAAACGAAAACAACCGTTGTTGAAAGAAAACTTAAAAAAATCAGCATGCAGTTTGATAGAAATCTTGTAGGAAGCACAGTAAACACACGGACAATGTCATTCAGCATCATGCTGTGGGGAGGGGGGGGTTCAGCAGGGATAAAACGCTTCTGCTCAGAGCTGATGGGAAGATGGATGGAGCTAAATCCAAGATGACCCTCAAAGAAAACCTGTTAAAGAGCAGAGACTGTTCGACGCTTCAAGCCGTCTTTGTTTCTGTCCGCCTGCTTGCTGAAAAGGCGGCTGCTTTGGACTCCCCCAGAAAAAGAAATCACCATAGCAACCAGTGACTCAGCATTATCTAAGTCTCTGGGCTCTTACATTACTCAGCAGGATATTTTCTCTTTCATTAATCATTCACAGCTGGCCTCATAGCTGTTGTATAATCTCAGTTAGTGTGTCATCTATGATGTCACTGAGAAATATATCAAACCTGCAGAATTCTGCACTTTAAACATCAACATAGAAAGATATTTTGGATTATTTTGGTTAAACATGAATGTTTAAAGCTTTAACTTTAGACATTAACTAAACTATGAGGCCCAAT
>NW_015150710.1:355989-357177 GCF_000732505.1 Cyprinodon variegatus
CTCCAACCAGCAGTCTACAGACTGACCAACTCCATCTATCTCCACTCCACCACCAGTTTCAGGACTGGGGGGGAAACAGCCATATTCTTTAATCCTGTTCATGAATATCTATCAAAATTAAGCGCTATGTTTCCTGCTGAGGTCTGAGCGCCAAAAGTTTAAGTAATTGTATCAATAAAATTTTTCTAATATATTGATACAATTACGTCCAAAAACCTCTCCATGTGAGTTTTTCAGATTAAATTATTGTTTAAATTTTTTTACTGATTAACTCAAAATATATTAAATTAATGCAAACGTATTAGTTTTAGGTATAAATAATGATCCATTGATTATTGAGAATGGTCATTCGGTAGAGCCACTTCTAGGCGCTTCCATCGGGATGACAGATTATTAGGGTCAGGCTAGAGATTTTTTTTCTTCTTTTTCGAGAAAAGGTCGTAACATTATGAGAATGAAGTCGCAAAATTATGATTAAAGTCTAAAAAATTACGAGAATAAAGTCGGAAAACTATGACAACAAAGTCATAAAATTACGAGAATAAAGTCGTAACATTAAGAAAATAAAGTCGTATAATTATAAGAATAAAATCGTAAAATTACAAATATAAAGTTGTAACATTACAAGATTAAAATTGCGAAAATTATGAGAAAAAAGTTGTAACATTAGGAGAATAAAGTCATAAAATAATGGAAAAAAAAAATTTGGAGAATAATGTTGTAAAATTAAGAGAATAAAGTTGTAACATTACGAGAATAAAGTCAAAAATTATGACAATAAAGTTGTAAAATTAGGAGAATAGAGTCAGAAAACTATGACAACAAAGTCATAAAATTACGAGAATAAAGTCGTAACATTTAGAAAATAAAGTCGTATAATTATAAGAATAAAATCGTAGAATTACAAATATAAAGTTGTAACATTACAAGATTAAAATCGCGAAAATTATGAGAAAAAAGTTGTAACATTACGAGAATAGAGTCATGAAATTATTATTTTTTTTAAATTCGGATAATAATGTCGTAAAATTTAGAGGATAAAGCTGTAAAATTACGAGAATAAAGTCGTAACATTAAGAGAATAAAGTCGTATAATTACAAGAATAAAATCGTAAAATTACAAATATAAAGTTGTAACATTACAAGATTAAAATCGCGAAAATTACATGAAAAAAGTTGTAACATTAC
>NW_015150710.1:357254-360722 GCF_000732505.1 Cyprinodon variegatus
TGATACAATTACGTCCAAAAACCTCTCCATGTGAGTTTTTCAGATTAAATTATTGTTTAAATTTTTTTACTGATTAACTCCAAATTTATAAAATTAATGCAAACGTATTAGTTTTAGGTACAAATAATGATCCATTGATTATTGAGAATGGTCATTCAGTAAAGCCACTTCTAGGCGCTTCCATCGGGATGACAGATTATTAGGGCCAGGCTAGAGATTTATTTTCTTCTATTTCGAGAAAAGGTCGTAACATTATGAGAATGAAGTCGTAAAATTATGATTAAAGTCTAAAAAATTACAAGAATAAAGTCGGAAAACTATGACAACAAAGTCATAAAATTACGAGAATAAAGTCATATAAGTATAAAAGTATATAAGTAACATTTAGAAAATAAAGTCGTATAATTATAAGAATAAAATCGTAAAATTACAAATATAAAGTTGTAACATTATGAGAATAAAGTCATAAAATTATTTTAAAAAAAAAATTTGGAGAATAATGTCGTAAAATTAAGAGAATAAAGCTGTAAAATTACGAGAATGAAGTCGTAACATTAAGAGAATAAAGTCGTATAATTACAAGAATAAAATCGTAAAATTACAAATATAAAGTTGTAACATTACAAGATTAAAATCGCAAAAATTATGAGAAAAAAGTTGTAACATTACGAGAATAGAGTCACAAAATTATTACTTTTTTTTTTATTCGAAGAATAATGTCGTAAAATTAAGAGAATAATGTCGTAAAATTAAGAGAATAAAGTTGTAAAATTTAGAAAATAAAGTCGTATAATTATAAGAATAAAAATCGCAGAATTACAAATATAAAGTTGTAACATTACAAGATTAAAATCGCGAAAATTATGAGAAAAAAGTTGTAACATTATGAGAATAAAGTCATAAAATTATTTTTTTTTTTTTATTCGGAGAATAATGTCGTAAAATTAAGAGAATAAAGTAGTAACATTCTGAGAATAAAGTCGGAAAACTATGACAATAAAGTCGTAAAATTACAAGAATAAAGTCGTAACATTAAGAGAATAAAGTCGTATAATTACAAAAATAAAATCGTAAAATTTGAAGAATAAAGTTGTAACATTACAAGAATAAAGTTGCAAAATTATGAGAATAAAGTCCTAAAATTAGGAGAAACAAGTTGTATTTTATGTCGATTCTTACAAGAAGCCCTTTCTTCCCTAAAATGAGGAATGTGGAGCATCATGGGAAGTTATACTTTAGCATCGGTTTGACAAATCAGGAAATCTTTTAGCAGCAGCATCAAACTGGGCAGGATGTCAAAGTGGACTCTGGTTGCTGATTGGTGGAGCTGGTCGGCCATCATATTTCTTTCTGAATTGGGTTGTTGTATGAGGAATTCATTCTCGTAATATTGCAACTTTTTCTTGTAATGCTATGACTTTATTCTCAAAATAAAAAATAAAAATCTCTAACCTGGCCGTAATACTTCGTCTTAGAGCTTCAGATATGAGCTCAGAGAAAATGTCCCCCACAGATGGGGTGGGGGGCTGGAAGAGAAAACACCTCAGCAGGAACCAACGGATCGATGAACAGCTTTTAACCACAGAGAGGATTAAACCTGATTATGGATCCTTCTGCCAGAGGACAGGACTTCCTGTTACACTCTTAGTGTTTTTATTGAACACGGAGGTCTGCAGGGCTGACCGCATCGTACCCACACACAGCCAGATTAAATTACTTCTCTCTTAGGTTAGAGGTGGAATCACACACTAAGATATTAAATATCTTCTCCACCCAGATTTACAGCACTCTGTCAGAAAATAAAAATGTATTTCTATCATATTTGGCTGTTAATAAATGATGCACAGCCATCTGAGGGATTGGAGGGCACTGCTTTTAACCTTTAGCTTTTGCAAATTATTCTAACCCTTTCTTTTTAATCCCTTGGATTGTTTTTTTTATATAAAAAGCAAAAATAAAAAGATTTGCTTTCAAACCTGAATTCTTTAAGGCATCATCATGCTGTGTGTCTGATTTTCCTTACTTGGTTTAGCTGAAGGGTGACTTATCTTTCCAATGAACAGGTTCTTTGCAGCTGACTTTCTTAAATGTCAGCATAAATATGGGCTAAAATGAGAGTTTCAGTAACTTAGTTAATGGTGGATAAATGTTAGAGCAGTGCATTGTGCTCTGAGAGGGTTGCAAGTACCTGGTTTGATCCCTACAGCGTCCAATCTGGGTTCCTGAGCAAAACGCTTAAGCCTACACAGCTTCCTGGGCAGCACACCATGGGCAGTTCTAGACAGGGGCCAACGGGGGCCAGTACTCCCATAGATCACGTCGTGGCCTCTTTTAAGGCCCATATACTGAAGACATAACACTCAAAGAAATTCTAATGATGATATGCGCTGTAACAGACATGGTTACTGAAAGGTCCTTTGGATCTATTTCATTTTTTTCTTTACCAATTCTGTTTTACTAATTATTTAAAAATAAAGTGATAGCTTTAGTGGTATTAAGATAGGATTCCAGTTTTCTTCTGCTGAATGCTTTTTTTCAAAACAAATAAAAAAGCTCTAATTTTTACAGCTGAATTTATCAGTTTGTCTTGAGTTCGAATTGAGATTTTATAGAAAACAGTCATTTTATAAAACCTCTATTCCATATTAAAGGCATGAAGATTTGAGACACTTCTTGTTTTTATTCATTTTTTAAATAAGAAATAATAATTAGCTATCATTTTCCAGGTGATGTCACATCTATAGCAGATGGTTCTACGCATCAATACATCAGGTGGTTTCTGAAAGCTACACGGTTGTTTAAAATTACTCTGAAATTTAGGCAGAAATGTACTGATTATAAAAAAATTCATTTTAACGTTTGAATACTGAAGCACTATTAAATCCATGTACTTTTGAAGTATTTTCATAAATGTGTACTTCAATACTTTGACTTAAGTAGATGTTTGACTGACTGACTTTTACTTTAGTTGAGTAATATTTGACTATGAGTATCAATACTTAGTACTTTGTCGTTCACTGATAAAATGCTTCTTTAACTAACTATGGTCCTCCACTTTTGAGGCTCTGAGTTTTTGGTTTTCAGTTATCAGTTAGTCTGTTTTGTTGATCTTTGGTTTATTTTCCATTTTATGTATATTTAAGCAGTCTTTGGTTGCTCTCTGGTGCCCTCTTGTGGCTGTCTCCATTCCCCTAGCTCCCTTCTAGTCGCTTCCATCCACACCTGCTCTATATTTGCTGATTAGCCTAGTCTTTGTTCAGCCACTGTTTGCAGGTTCCTTGTTGATTGTTGAATGTTTTTTTTTTTGGTTCTCAGTATTTTTTTGTTTTGGATGTTTGTCACAGTTTTTCATTAAACCTACAAGAACTCATATCTGTTTTTGGTTGTAGCCTAGCGCCATTCTCCCCGCTTTACAAGCTAAATCAATGGGAACTACTAGACACATCTGCAATCAACAACAATTATTGA
>NW_015150710.1:363442-366339 GCF_000732505.1 Cyprinodon variegatus
GACTTTGATTTTGGTTGATTTATGGATGATGGTTAAATCTGTATTTTTTTGTTTTATATAAATAAGAATGGTATGAATCTGGGCACCCTGACTGGCAGGCGGGGCCAGAAACAGATTATGTGGCGCCAAAATAGGAAGGTCAAAGTCTAAACAGCCTGTGTCCAGGATGTGTGGGGTCTGCAGAGATCTCTGCTGCCCCTTCTGTGACCCTAGACCTGTACAAGTCCTAGTCACAGAGAAGATGATCCTCTCTGCAGACCTGGCTGTTCAATTCAGTCCATTTTGTGGATGAGCCGAACAAACACAGGATTTACTGAATAAAGGTGAACTTTGGTGAACTGAAGGTTGAACTTCCTCGGTTCCCAGGAAATCCAGTCTCTGCTGGTTCTTCTTCTGTATCACTACCTAGAAACCAGAAATGATCCACTGTAGACAGTGTGGTGGAGGATGGTAAGAAGAAGGAGTTACCAGCAGATCCACCTTCTGTCTGGGTGGAGACGCATCATTGTTCTGGATCAGACGACTGAGAGAGGTGACATCTTCCAACCTTCAGGACAGAAAGGTGGAGAGATCACCAGGGGGCGAAATAAGGTCCCCCCTTACTTCACCTGCTGCAGAAACATACACCATAAGAGAATGGTGCAAATAAAGTCGTTAACTTTACAGAAATATAAATGTTAAATAAATAATTGTTTTATAACTTCTGAAAACAAAAAAACAAAAAATATTTTCTTCTGATTTGATGCCAACAGAAGAATTTGGCAGCATTATGTGTCATAAAACGGGACAGATGGGCCCAGTATTCAAGGCGAGTCGGACAAATGGAAGATTCAAAACGTTTAATGACAGAAGTAATAAAACAGAACAGAAACATGAGCTGCTGAGGATATTCAGACCGCAGCGCCTGCAAGGGGACGAGGCACAACCCATCACTGGTGCTCTGGATGTGGGAGGAACACAGGTAAGTGACAACAATCATATGACGGGAGATGATTATCCGAGTGAGTCAATGTTTAACAGTTCAGTCCATCCTCTCCGAGGAAGGGAGGATCCAGCCGATTGACTGCCAAACGAGATTCGGCTCAGAGCCGTCTAAAGTGTCCACGATACAGCAACCCCAGTAAGCAGGCATGAGACCGATCCAGGTCAGAGAAGCAGTTCAGAACCGGACAGTTCTGAGATACAGGAGTCCCGACCAGGGGTCCCGATCCGAACAGGAAGAGACAGATCCAGGGTTCCAGGAATCCACAGAGCGCTCAGGCAGGTTCAGAGTTCCTTGAGTCCAGCAGCGAGCTCAGACAGACACACCCAGATGGAGACAGGCAGGCCCAGTAGTAGAGAGGAACAGAGACAAGACATGGTTCCAGGATAAATGCAGAACTTTAAACTGGTCTCCACCTTGGAGCCAGGCTAACGAGAATTACAAACCGACTTCTCCTGCTTTCCAAGCCAAAACCCTGAGGGCTCAGCGGAGAAGAGCCGGGACACGACCAGGAGACAGGACACCAAACACCAAACCCTCCCAATCCACTGGCCTCCAAGAGTCTGGACATGAACCAGGATCTTAACTCTCATGAAACAAACATGAATCACAGACATGAATATAACACGAACAAACTGAGAATACATGAATAAACTAAGAATGTAAGAATAAGTAACAGTAAGAAAAACGAATAATGATCTGGCCCCAATAGCTGGGCTCATCCGTATAAATAGCAGAGGGACCAGGTGAATAAGATCAATGATAATTAGAGAGAGGTGAGGGAAAGGCAGGTGAATGAAGTGAGTCATTATGAGGCCCTTTCTTGGTCTGACACCACAGAAGAGGTGCGTTTAGGATGCATGGACTGACCAACAATGTTCAGAGTCCCTCAGCATCAGACAGAACGCTCCAAACGTTCTACTCTGTGCTGCAGTTTTCACATTTAATACCAAATGTTGTATTAAATTCGTTGCATACCAGGGTTATGCAACAAGGGGTCATTTATGGAAAATAGGAACATGTCACAACAGATTGAGCAGGAGATCAAACGCTAAGAGAGTCTGATTGAAGTTGTTAGATGTGAAATAAGAGACTAAAGAAGTTAAAAGACAACAACGTAAATAAGAAACATAAAAATAAAAAATCTACACAGCTCTGAAAACGTAAATTCACAGTTTTGGATCCTTCACCCAGCTTAAGCAAAAATGGTTAGCCCCTCTGAGGCCTTTAGGGCTCTTTAACCTGATTATGGGGCCCGACGTCCTGCAAACAGAGGGGAGTCATTAGAAAAGAGGAGATGAGGCGGCCTGATGCTGCTGCGCTTTATAGCTGGAATTAACATGAGAAAGAAGGCAGCGTGCAGCCGGCATTCTGCAAACATGAAGAAAATCGACCTCCCCCCCCGCCCCCACACACACAAACTAACGCACACAGACTACACACACTTGCCTGCCTTCATGCTGGATCGAAACAGCAGGATCGTAGGAAACTTTTACTAATCAACTGAGAAATTACACTTAAAATCAGCACCAAAAATGGGATAAAATTGTGAATTTTATCTCAATATTGTTACAAGTAAACAACACTTTGTGAGTAGATTTTGGAAAAATGTATTCCAGAAATGAAACTTCTTCATCAAAAATAGGTTTGTATTCCTTTTTTCATACGTTTCTTTTTATTGTTTTTCCAAGATAGTTTTTTTTTATTGTATTTTTTATAACTTTTTAACTTCCCTATTTCAAACTGAGTTTTAGAAATTGTATTCTCTTTACTTCTGAGGGCGGGCTTTCCTCTAGATTGAGAAACAAAAACGTATTTCTATTGGTCTGCATGGAGGTTAGCAACAGCATTTTTATTGGTCAAGATGGAGCATTTCTATAGGGCTTGAGGTGAAAATCAGAATCAGAATCAGAAT
>NW_015150710.1:367188-368523 GCF_000732505.1 Cyprinodon variegatus
ATTTTAATTTTTAATTTTAATTTAACAGACTTTTTTCTCATAATATACTGGAATAAAATGTAAAAATCAGTTAACTTTTGGTATTTTATCAGTGGCCCTAATCCTCTTCCGTACCATACTGCTCTGTTCTCTCCTGCTATCTTCTCAGTGAGCACTTGGTTCGACCAATGGGATGAGAGGATTCTGGATTGTTACATATATGCTGTCATCTCATTGGTCACACATAGGACACAACTTTACCGTAAGTTTTGTATCAAACGTTCCCTTGTTTTTCATTTTCCATTAGCTTTTTACTGACTGTTTTTACTCTCACAGTAATGCGGGACAAAGTCTGTTTCTTTTCCACTAAATACGGGACAGGTACTTCTATTTCTAAATACTGAACAACCCTACTTCTTCCTCTCTGATTGGCTTTTCAGGCAACTCAGCATTCAAACTAAACCTTGCTCGTTTTGGAGATGAAGAACCAGTCTCCTTTCTAAATGATATGATGCGTACACTGAGTGCACTATAACTTCACACATATGTTATACATGAAGCATCAAAGAGTTAATCTTAGCGTTCCTACATTATCTAAAGGCTTAATAACCTTTAATAAAACAGAGCAGCTGAAACAGTCACAGCTAATGGCTTCAGCTGAACGCTGAAGGAAACATTTCTTTATCTCCTGCATCCGTCTTCTCTGCAGGTATAAACCGTCCTGTCATCCGCCCCCCATAAAGACAATAAATATGGTTTTATTGTTGCCGCGGTGTCTATTTATGAAGTGTGGAGGGAGGACGGATGGAGACAGCCGCGTTATCAGCTGATGATTATCTGGTTATATGAGTTTCCAGCAGGGCGACGAGTCACACGGATTTACATCCCCATCATCTGATTAATGCGGTGAGAACCGAGTCGTTGCAAATCTTTAACTACCTGCTGCAGACTGGATCCCATCATATCACAAAACTCTGGGAGGAGATGGGGGCTCGATGAAGACGTGTTCATCACCGCGTGACTCTTTGGATTCATATCACTCATTTTTTATGAGTTTTAATCATTGTTAAAAAAATTTTACACACCTCATAAGCCTTAGATTCCTCCACGTTTATCCAGAGGTCTTTGTGGAGTCGTTACCTGTTTGCAGGACAAACAGGAAACAACCTAAAAACAGAGAAAATCTACACTTGAATATGGCATCTCACATCCAGCCAAGAACATGAGAGTTCTGCGTGTCTCTCTCTGCAGCCTTGCGTTAAGATCAAGAAAAAATAAATAATAATAAAAAAAAAATTTATAAAAAAAATAAAAAAGCAAAAAAATAAATAAAAAATAAATAAGTAAATAAAAAAA
>NW_015150710.1:368661-370998 GCF_000732505.1 Cyprinodon variegatus
ACCTCCGACACTAAACTCTCCTCCTCTTGCATGTTTCCGCTGTCCATAGCGTTCCTTGACAGCGTCGTTTCTAAGTCACCAATTTAGTGCTACTTGGTCTCAATGGAATTTCCCATTGGGAACCTGCTAGCACTAAGTTGCTAACTGGTTAGCAAGATGCTTTCGACAAACCGGCCACAATGAAACTTGCTTGCGAACCTTCCGCCACAACAATCTCGCCCCCTTGATAAACGACCAATCACATTTACTTTATTCACACATATAAAGTCGGGCACCACTCTGGAGAATTCACAGACATCCCAAGTTGCAGAAACAAATTTCCAGGAGATGCTCTTCGAAAGTCTAAAAATCCAGGATAATTTATCCCGGAAAACATTCTTCTATCCGACTCGCGGGCATCCATGAACAACTATCGGTATCAGGGAGACTCCTGGAACTTCCGGGAGACTTGGGATGTCTGAATTCGGAACTGCAACCGTTGGAACAGACGCTTCCCTACGACTTTAATAGACTATATTAAATAGGCTATATATGCTTCCAAAAAAATTACACCATCCCCCTAGACTATTGGTTATGAGCCATATTTTATCACTTAGTTCTTGTGCACCCTTCTTTATTATGCCACCCAGGGCAAATGCCCATATGAGAAACCACTGCTGACTTAGAGGATAATAGCTAGCTATGACTAACTTGCCCTTTTTGTCAATAAACAAATGCTGCATAATATGAACAATCAACTGAATCATAACATAGGAAGAAAATGAAATATGACAAAACAAGATTTAGCTAATATTTAACAATTTTATAATAACTAAATAACATTAGACTCTCTCACTGTTTGTTTTAAGGGTGATTTTTTTTTCTTCTGATTGTTACTGAAAGTCTTTGTTAAGCCAGTTTAAGTATGAATCAAGGGGAAGTTCATATATAAGTATAACCAGTGGCACTATTGTTCTACAACCAAACATGCTTGTGAACCTTCCCCCACAACAATCCCGCCCCCTTGATAATCGACCAATCACATTCACTTTATTCACTCGAGTAAAGTCGGGCACCATTCGGGAGAATTCGGAAATGCAACGGTTGGAAAAGACGTTTCCCTGCGACTTTAAGTCTAAAAATACTGTTTATGTTAATAAATGTAATCTAAAGGAAAATTAAAATGTATTTTCTTTCCAATTTTTATTTCAATTAAGTCAATATTAAGTCAATAAAGTTGATTTTTACAGTAAAGGAGGAACAAAGAATTAAAAAGCACCCTTACTACATATAAATTATTCTGTAGAAGCAAATCTAATCATCCTATCCCAGTGTTACCAGAAGCTTTAACCAGTTACTGTGACTCTTACAGTTTCTGATGCCTCCAGTATAAAATGTAAACTTTGTGTAAATCTGGAGAAACTGCGGTAGTTTCCTTCATTAATGAGCTGAAGCTTTTCTCCTGTTTGTTCGCCACTTCTGCCTGCAGGTCTGAATCTATTGATCCATATAGATTTATTCAGCAGCACACCTCGAGGCGGTGGTTATACAAACCATGGATGTGGCTACAGCGCTGCCTTTGAAATCAGCACAAACTAACTTCTTAATCACTGAGCTGTGAACACGATTAGAGATCGTTTTCTGCATCGATCCGTTCTGCAAAGTCGTGAAGATCTGATTGATTTGGCTGCAAAAGAAATGAAGGTGAAAGCAGAGGATTGACAGACTGAAGGTTCTCTCAGTTCAAACACTTCCTGTTTTTTACAGGGATGTCGGCCGGTCCTCGTGACTTCTTGCTGGTTTCTAAATGTTTTATTCCAAATTGTTTATTTTTTTCAATTATTACTAATTATTAGATCGATATTATTAATTTATTGCTGCCATTCATTTATTTGATCTCTCACTGGTATGAAATTATTGTAATTTGGATTGGATAGCTGATTTCTGTCAGGACTCCTGTTTTGTGTCTATGTTTCTGTGTTTTGTCTCCCTTCATCCACCAGGAGGCGCCTGGTTCTGGTCCACCTTCTCACGCACCTGCGGATGGTTTCCTCGTCAAACGGAGCGCTCTTAAGCTGCTGACTGCCACTACCTCGACGCCAGAGTGTTTGCTAGTTTAGGGTACTCTAGCCAAGCTGTGTTTGCTGAGTTTTTGTCAACCTGAGTTTAACTTTGTTAGGTCTTTGCCTCTTGTTAGGAAGTCATCCTGCTAACTGGATTTCTTGGACCTTCTCTCCCTGGAAGGATCAACTGAGCTTCAAACTGAGCTGGGGGTTCAAACAGTAGGTTCGGATCCACTTTCCCCAAGAGATCGTTTGAGCTTCGCACTGAGAAAGGGATTATTCTCCACTACGACCC
>NW_015150710.1:373322-374664 GCF_000732505.1 Cyprinodon variegatus
AGATGAAGCTACTATGAGAAACTAGTCTGTAAGTCTGTAAAGGTTTGTCACCTGCAGTCATTGAGACAGGCCAGCCGATAAAAGATTGGAGGACGTTTTTTTAATTTTATTTGACATATGGTCCAATTTCATCTCCTGCTCCGCTCAATAGGTTCAGTGAATAGATCCAGCGACAGACCCAGAGGCTGCCTCAATGTACATCTCTTGTTCCCCTGCTTCTGTCCATGAGGTTGTTGAGAATTACCAGGTTTCGTTGTTTTCAGCTGATGTCAACTAACACCTCTAAGGAAAAAGTTTCATGGTTTTAAGGTGTCTGGCCCAAATGCAGACACAGACGGGGAAACAAGGAGCAGTTTAAGATGTTTATTTGACTACACACAAATAAGATCGATTCAGAACGGGAGCCGCAGGCGAGGTTCAGAACGTCAGTGTTCAGGGTTATGCAGGAGGAAAGAGGAAACTGATTAAGACTAGAAAAACCTAAACTAACCTGCGCTGTTGCTGCTCTGCTTACTGCCAGGTACGAATAACCAATCCGGGGAAGGTGAGTGGAGGAAAGGGTTCTGTAACTCACAGCTTTTCAATGGGAGGAGGTGGCTGAGGGATGGGTGGGATTAAAGGGCTGGTTATCCTCCCGCAGCAGTGTGTCGTATGACACAGACATTTTTGATTTATGCTCAATATGGAAGCGTGGTCTTCATTATGTTATTCAACGCCACAACGCAAGAGGGACAATCAGGAACTAGCTGTGAGTCTAGATACGGCCGAGGCGGTGAGGAAGTGGGTGCAAGTTTGTGCAACAACGGAGGGACATGAGGGTGAAAAAGAGCGGACATCCAGGTGGAAAAAGAGTCCCAGCGTTCTCGCGCACCTCGCTCTTCTAGCTGGTCCAACTTCACGAGTCGTTTTCCACAATGGCGGTCATACAAACAAAACAAGCCAGTACGGTACCAAACTGGAAATACGCATAGAGTAGAGCGGATGTAGATTTGACCAATCAGAGGCCTCCTGTCTGCGGCTATCTCTGAGGTGCGGAGGGGGCGGGGACGTTTCTGCGTTCACCGCAACACCGACCCAAATTACCTAGTTTCGAAGTATAAATCAGTGCCTGAACAGCCCTGCAGCGGAAGCAGGTTTGAGGAGCAGCTAAAGGAACCAGTGTGAATCCAAAACATCAGGTTTCAGAGATCTGTCGACAGGACAGAGGCCTAGATATACCATTACGGTTTATCATTCTGGTGTTCTTCAGCTGACTGAATGCTCCACTTAAAGGAATAGTACACCCAAAACATGATTAGCCTTCATTTTCTACTCACCCCCATGCTGAACAACACTCTGGAGT
>NW_015150710.1:377179-378945 GCF_000732505.1 Cyprinodon variegatus
TTTGCCAATACTGGGTACTCTAGCCATGCTTAGTTTACTAAGCACTACCTCGTAAACTAAGCATGGCTAGAGTACCTGTCACTACCTCGATTTCTTTGTTTCTCAGAGTTCTAACGTTGTTTTTGTCTTTTGCCTTTCGGCAGGAAGTCATCCTGCATACTGGATTTTTGGCCTTCTCCCCCCTGGAAGGATTTGAGTCTCACACTGAGCAGGGGATTTATCTCCACACGTCCCGTTCAAGTACTCCTGGAAATCCAAGTGGCAGTCCGCTCCATTGCTCCTCAGGAACCAACCAAACCAAAACCTGTCCACCCTCCAACGAGCCCCACAATCTCTGGATTAACCAACACCGTCTGGATTCTGGGAAGAAACCCTTCTCTGCATACGTGAGTCCCGTTTATCTCTGTTTTTGCAAGACGTCGTTCAAAGTTCCCACAGACACTGAACTAATCTCTGCGAACGTCCCTTCTCACTTCCAGTTCCGGTTCACCAGCTCACTGAATTACCCTGAATCCAACCCATTGATCCTTTCAATAAACCTGTTAAACTTTTCCCCTGTGTTGAACATTCTGTAATTTCTTAATTGAAAGCATTGAAATAAACAGCATAAACTTTAACATCATGAAGTCATCTAAAGAAGGTTTGCTTCTGGTTCATTTCTACCTAGTTTTAATAGACCCAAAGAACTTTTAATCTTCTCATCTCCTTATCTGAGATATTTTTGTTTAATATTTCAGCAAATATCAGGTGATCTCGGAGGTTCATGAGGAAGAATAAGCCCTCCTTTAAACTTCTCCTTCAACTTATGTGGAAAGTCTGCCCTACAGACGGGAAACAACAGGAAAAAAAAGGCTGTGGAGCCGGCTGGTAATAACCGGCAGTAATTTACAGAGTCAGAGTCGACCTTCACCGATGAGAAACTAGGATAATACCTGTTAAATTTCTAACATCATAAACTTTTATTTTCAGTCATTGCAAAGTCACTCTCTCTATCTTCAGGCTAATTGCTTCCGCCTTCCTGAATCATTCTGCCCTGAATAAAATGATTAATATTCACTGTGACCTTTCTTCTTCATAATTAAGAGCTTTGTGTGAAATATCAGTTAATCTGGTATTTTTTCTTTAATGCGGGGATCATATATCTGCCAGCGCCGCGGCGTGTTGCTCAGGCTGATTACTGATGGTGCCAAAGCGTCGTTAGGCAATGTCGTAAAGCTCAGTAGACAGAAAACGCCTCCGTTCGGGGGGGGCTAACATTAGAGTTCACTCTCATCGTCCCATAAAACGGTCTTCTCTATGGTTTGTTTTTTTTTCTCCAACCCTCCTCTCTATCATGAGCAGCCTCATCATTTATGATGAATGAATGGTTGTTCTGTTTTAGAGATGAGTCATGGATGCAGCTCGTGTTTTTATGACTTAAGTCTAAAGGAAGATCATCCTGTGTCTTGGTAAATACAAACTGAGAGATCTAAATGCCTGGTTTACGCTCAGAAACTCTGCAGACACTCTGGTGCACCTCCCCAAAATTGTAGGTGACAGTAGACAGTGATGCAGATAGCGTTGCAGGGAGGAGTGAAAGGAGGCCTCTGATTGGTCAGTTCTACATCCGCTCTACACTATGCGTTTTTCCTGTTTGGTACCTAATGGCAGAAACTCTGGCTGTAGTGCCGTCCACAACGACTGGCACACCTTGGACACTATCCCAGACTAGGGGTGTAAATAATAATCGTTTTGTATCGATGCATCGATCCAACAGCCGACGATCC
>NW_015150710.1:381509-382742 GCF_000732505.1 Cyprinodon variegatus
CTCTCTCTTCAGTTCCTCTTTGCTGGGTCCTCGTCATACACCGTCTAACCTCGTCAATCTTCCTCCAACTTGTCTCTGATGTCTCCATTGTTTCTGGTTCGTTTTACTTATTTTCATGTTTTGAACTTTTGAATTGTTTTGGACTCCTGGTTTCTTGTTTGTCTTGGACTTTGATTACATTTCGATTTTTGGATAACTTGCCTCTGTTTCCAGTAACTCATTATTAAATCTACTATAAATTTACCTCTGCCTTCCTGCCTCTGCTTTTAGGTCCACTATAAACAAACAAATCCTGACAGAATCTTCACCAGCATCCCGAAACAGAGCGAGGGAGCACCATTTTTGTACAAGAGCAGTCGGATGGGGAGACGGGACGTGTTTTTCTGCATGCGGTGCTGCCTTCAAGAGCCCTGGAATAACCGTACACGCCCGTGATCACAGCTATGCGCTGTTTCTTTAAATAGATGCATGGTTGGGATTAATAATCACACTATTGTGATTGCTTTATACGCTCCTCTGGTTGTTTTAAGGAATTTTATGTTTTAAAGATATTTTTATTTCCCATTTACTAAAGGTGACAAGCTTCATTCTGCTAACCAGTCCTGAGTATGGAGACTGAAGCAGAGGAATCCAATAATAAATGAATCAATCATTAGATCCGACCCGTTTCATCACACGCTCCTCTGTCAGGTGCAAACAGATTGAGAACCAAAACTCTGTTCTTCTGGGTTTCAGGTCAAGCCTGTAGCTTCTCTTTTCTTTATTTCTGTTAAAGCTTCCAGTTTCCCAGCAGATAAATTAGTAAATTAGGTCCAATTAGAGTTTCAGGTTGACTGAGCAGCAGGACGGGGACTCCTCGCCTCCCCAAAGGTTGCATAACGAAGATGAACGAGGCGACTCGCCACACTTCACACCTCATTCAGAGTGCAGATTAATTACAGTTAATCATATTGGATGAAGAGTGGATGGGCTTCTGATTGGCCTGTCGCTTTGATGCATTACATCTCCAGAGCAATCAGGGAGAAAAGAAAAAAACGGCATCATTAAACACAAACGTGACAAAACACAGAGGATTTCTGTTTTATATGAAGATTTTTTTCCTTTGAAATGTTTCTGTTTGTATCTTAGGTCACTATTGACCAAAAATCCTCAATTTTATTGAGATTTTATGTAATTAATCACTTATGAAGTGTTAACAACACAATGTCTTAAAAATGTACAAGTAAAAAAATC
>NW_015150710.1:384665-386452 GCF_000732505.1 Cyprinodon variegatus
CTTGCCTTGCCTTGCCTTGCCTAATAAAGTAACAATGCACATGATGTATAAAGAATAAACCTAGCAAGCTGCTAATTTACAAACTGAACAAACAGCTCATGTTGACAAATTTTTAATATATATTTAAAGTCTTGTAACAGTTTCTTAGCTTAATTTATGTCTGCACTTTGACTAGGCCATTCTAGCTCATAAATGCACTTGGATCTAAACCCTAACCTTCTATCCTGCTTCGGTGCAAACCTCTTTCTGACATATCTTCAGTCAGTACCGTCTTTTCTCTCTCTTCTGTAGAGAAGCATTCCTGCATCATGGTGCAGCCACTACCATGTTCTAACATTGGCAGTGGTTGGTTCAGCTCAACAGGTTATACAGGCAGAACTAGGGGTGAAGGAGTCAAGGAGAGAGAGTTGGAGATGCCACGCTTAATGGAATGAAAGTTCTGTTTAAACTTGTCTGCTTTAAATGGAACCAGAACTTCCTCCCTGACCCGTCTGCTGGGTTCCTTTACCTTCTTTACGATGGCTGTTCTCTAAATAACCTCTGAGGTCAGAAACAGAACAGCTACATTTATTCTAGGAATAAGTTGCACAGATGTTGGCTCCCTTTGCTAAGTTGGGGACTTTTAAATGTCCTCAGTAACCCTAAACTTAACTTTATTTAGAAATATCACAGTAAAGACAGCTGGAAATAAAGGGGCACCAACTTTTACATTTTTCTTATAACTTTAATTCTTTCTTTATGTCTCACTAAATCCCAAAGAAACAAGATGAAGGCTGTGCTGGAGATTTTCCCTTCTTGTGGAGACAGAAAGGTTTGCTCAGAGCAGCTTGAACAGATGGGAGTATGTGCAGTGAGCATGTCTCTGCTTGTCTGGAGGGCTGTGGGGGGTGGGGGGGGATCTGAATTCACGGTGGAGTCAGCTGTTGTTTTCAGTCAGATGCTGGCGAGACGCCGGGCAACGATCCAATGACTCACCTGCCTTAAGCCGAAACACCCACCTGAGGAGTAATCATGCACTCCTCAGGTGAGACGATGATGTCATCTTTGAGTCACTGGTGCATACCACATAAAAAAAAAAACATACCACATCTGAGCAATCAACTTACATTCAAAGATAAAAAAAGATGACATGAAAGTAAAAAACTCTGAATCTTATTGAATTGTACCAGGAAATAAAACTTATTTTGTTATTTTGTGTTTATAACTTGGTATATAATGACAGACTTCCAAAGATAATTTCACTTTTAAACGCTTTAATTGAACAGTTCATTTATTAGGGCCTTTTGGTCTTTGAAGTCTGGGTAGGAGATGCACAGACCAGCGATTTATAGTGTCCCCAATTCAGAAGGTAAATATAAAGTTCTTAGTCTGCATCAGATGCCAAAATGCTCAGATCAGGCGCTCCCACCTCTGTGAAGCGCCGCTGGACCTCTTGAAGCCAACCCCCATAGATTTTGCATGTAAATCAGATGCTTTTATGCCAATAACACGGCCAGTCTGAATGCACCATAAGAGCACTGTAGTCCAGTCCTTCTCAGGAATGGATGTGACTGTATGTTTGCCTTTCAAGGAAGGTCTTTAGTCTATACCTCGGGAATTCTTATCAAACTCTTTAGGGCAATTGCTTTAATATCCTCTTAAAGGTATTGTGAAGGTTTTTCACGATTTATAAAAAGACCCACCCTCTCCACTCTTAAAAAAATGTGCATGCAAGAGCGTGCATGAGCCTTTTTCTCCGTGTGCATGTTCTGTTTAAAAGCTTCCTGTGTTCGAATGTATGCTCTAAC
>NW_015150710.1:386629-387889 GCF_000732505.1 Cyprinodon variegatus
TATCTCAAATTTTACTTACTTACTTACTTACCTACTTACTTCATAAATATAATAATGAAAGGAATACCCACACCTGCCCATAAAGTGGCCTTTGGGTCCACTGGCCGTGTATTTTGGTCATTTTAAAAAGATTCATGCAGGAAACCCTTAAACCCTGCTATCAGTGTTTTTTTGATAGGCTCAAATGAAAGCTATCAGTCTGCATACTATATCCATATATAACATAAACCCAGGGTCCAGATATGTATGGACTTAACTGCACATTTTTTTCCAAGCAAAACACTTAAACAGATGAACAGAGTTCAAACAGTTTTAGCATTTTTCCTGTTCAATATTACGCGTTCTGTTTTTCCTATAGGCTGAAGTCGGGCTAATCAACTCTCAGACACCAGGCAACTTCACAGAACCTCAGCTGCTTAAGCAATCGATGCATCAATCAATAAATCCATAGCAGATGTCAGCCAGTTGTATTTTAGGTTAATACTTCCCAATTTAAAAGGCTTTTCAATGAACTGAATAATTTTGTGACATATGGGGCTCATATTCGCCGTCAGAGTTATTATCGAGGTGAGTCTTCGGGAAAATAAACGGATGAATGTGTGGAAAATCACCACCTGCTCATGGCTGACTATGGTGGAGGATCTGACTCTGAGGACTCAGCTGGAAAACAGAAAACTGTCTGTCAATCCAGAACCATCAAATCAGCAGAGGAAGGGCCATGCAGACACAAACCCAGTCCATATATTAGTCCAACCTAGACCTTTCCATAGAAATGATGAAAACTTCAGAGTAAAAGAAATCCGTAGGAACGCAACACTTTAATGACACCTCTACAAATGATCCCACAGCTTCCCAGCAGCAGCTCTTCAAACACTTTCCAGCCACTGGGACCAAAACTCATTAACATGTTTAATTCTACAACAGCTCCCCTACCGAAGCTGTAAGGTTCAACAGCAGGTTACTCTGTTCTGTAGCCCCTGTTATAACTTTAAGATTCCCTGAACAATGAAGTCCAATTCAGGCTAGATTGTTTAGCTGCCTGCAGCCTCTTTTTTCCAAAAGCATCTAAAGCGTCTGGATTGAGCCTGACTACATGGATAAAATAGTAGGTCTACTAAAGCAAAAGTCCGGTCAGCAAGGAATAATCAATGGATCATTGTCCGCACCTTCACCTAATACTTTTGTAGTGATTTAATGAATTTAGCGTTAATCAGTAAAAAAATTAAAACAATCTAGGACTGGTCATTTTTGCCCAAATAT
>NW_015150710.1:390473-391175 GCF_000732505.1 Cyprinodon variegatus
GTTTTAACCAGTGTATCAGACTCATTTTGAATTGGCATTAGGTTGGTACAACGTTAAGTAGCTTCCGATGTAGTTAAGCTACTTTTAACACATTAGTGTAACTTAGCTTGCTATAATTCTTTAGGTGGTAGCTTTGGTGTAGTGAAGCTTAATTTATTGTTGAGTAACTGATAGCTTAGCTCACTACAATGGACAAGTAGCTTGCCCAACACTGCAAATATGTCCATTTGACATGGGGAACTGTATGTCAGGACTCTGTCATCCATGTGAGTCTCCCACATATGTATAAAATAACCTCACCAATTCACACAGAATCACAATTCCCTTTAATGACACACCTTCAAGAGACATGTAAAACCCCCACATTTGGCAACCACATGGCAAAAAAAACCTTGCCTATTTAGCAAAGCCAACAATTCTCTTTAACGATACCCCTTTCAGAGACATAGACATGTATGGGGCTTTGCAGGTTAACTAAAGAAGCCGAGCAACTCCTATTCCAAAGGGTAGACACGTTCGTCTGATTCAATTTGCATGTTTTCTAAAGTAAAACAAGGGCTTGATGGGCTATTGTACATAGCCTCGAACTGTACGCTATTCATGACATTTTGAATTGCTAAAGCTTCCTGGATGGGAAGCGAAATGTCTTCAAACTTATATCCAAAGTCCAATGGATAGTTTTTTCCTTTTTTTGTTTGGAAA
>NW_015150710.1:392357-393636 GCF_000732505.1 Cyprinodon variegatus
GGCTTGCTACACATGAATCTTGGTATCTTATTTCAACCATCTAGTGTGTTATATCTTTTACCTGGCCAATATGCGTTTGTGACAAGGGGGAGTCATGCTGAAGGACTCTGTGGCGCAATGGTAGCGCGTCTGACTCCAGATCAGAAGGCTGCGTGTTCAAATCACGTCAGGGTCATTGTACATTGCTTGTTTTAAGGAATACCTTTAAATTATTTGGCGAGGTCATCAATATTAATCTCCCACATATGTCAAATAAAAACCTCACCTATTCACGCAGAATCACAATTCTCTTTAATGACACACCTTCCAGAGACATGTGAAACTTTCACATTTGGCAACCAAATGGCAAAAACACCTTGCCTGTATAGCAAAGCCAACAATTCTCTTTAATGATACCCCTTTCAGAGACATAGACATGTATGGAGCTTTGCAGGTTAACTAAAGAAGCTAAGAGAATCCTATTCCAAGAGGTGGACACGTTCGTCTGATTCAATTGGCATGTTTTCTAAAATACAACAAGGGTTTGATGGGCTGTTGTACATAGCCTCTAACTGTACGCTATTCATGACATTTTGAATTGCTAAAGCTTCCTGGATCGGAAGCGAAACCTCTTCAAACTTATCAACAAAGTCCAATAGATAGTTTTTAACTATTTGTTTGGAAACCAGATCTACTGGAGAAGGCAATTGGATTCTTCTGTCATGTAAATGAGGAAATCAATGTCAGGAATACACTTTGGCTTGCTACACATGAATCTTGGTATCTTATTTCAACTATCTAGTGTGTTATATCTTTTACCTGGAAAATATGCCTTTGTGACAAGGGGGAGCTGTATTTCAGGACTCTGTGGCGCAATGGTAGCGCGTCTGACTCCAGATCAGAAGGCTGCGTGTTCGAATCACGTCAGGGTCATTGTATATTGCGTGTTTTAAGGAATACCTTTAAATTATTTGGCTTAAGGCTGTGAGGTCATCAATATTAGTCTCCCACATATGTCAAATAAAAACCTCACCTATTCACGCAGAATGACAATTCTCTTTAATGACACACCTTCCAGAGACATGTGAAACTCCCAGATTTGGCAACCAAATGGCAAAAAAGTATTTTCCGTTTATTCATCAAGGCCAACAATTCCCTTTAACGACCCGCCTTTCAGAAACATAGACATATAGGCGCTTTGCACGGTAGCTTGAATCAAAATCTCAATTTTGTTCATTTAACCAATGTATTTAAAGCTATGAAATGGGTCAAGAAGGCGTTAAAGATCCTGAGACCTTCA
>NW_015150710.1:394966-396331 GCF_000732505.1 Cyprinodon variegatus
GTCTAAAAGTAGCAGCAGCAGCAACCCAGACTGACAGCTCATTGGCTCATTTGGATCACGTGCAGCCTGGAGCCGGCTTAGAAAAAATTTAAAAACAAGTGCATATTTTACCACTATCATTTGTATGGATAGTCGGTTAATTATTTTTACTGGACTTTGACATGATTTCAACATTCAACCCTTTAATCTACAAACAGATCCACCTGCTTCGCAGACTAATCTACACGTCTTATCTGATCTCTGCTCTTGATCTTAAAAAAAAGTCCAAATTTATCATCATATATTTTTTGTTTTTATGATAGTTTTTGATTGTTCTCTGTTCATTTTTTTATCTAGATACATTTTTTTTGTTTTAATATTTTTTAGACCAGCTCTGACATATTTTCCTGAAACCATCCCCCTCAGCTAGGCCTACACATTGACTGTCACTTTTATTTTGAAATCCTCAACTGGCTGTCATCTTTTAAGGCTCCATCTCTCCCTCTTCCAGCTCTCAGCCTTGTTTTTTATTCTCAGACTCACTCGGTGGCCCCAACTCACCCTGGAAACCCCCTCCTCCACACTGTCCCCCTCCTCGGCCTTTGACCCCGCTCACTGTGAACTACACCATGAAAACAAACTGAAATGAGATCTGGGTTAAGCAGGAGAGAAGAAGGGTAATTTCTTAAGTGCCGATGATGCATTTGGGCTGGTTCCTACCCAAATTATTAAAAATATGTAATATAATAATGTTTTGTTCTGTTTTCTGACCAACATTACTGAAACTTCTCTTATTGTTTTTTAAATATTCAAAGGGAATAGTTAAAAAATAAAAACTATTTGCAGTATCTTTTAAAGCCAAGGAGACTTTCTTATGCCATCTCTTGTATTTCTGAGGGAAACTTTCCTCTCATCAGTGGTCTTATGTTGTTTTTGGTGTTAGTTGTGTTTTGTTTTTGGCAATGTGTCAGGGGTTAAGTGGCTGTTGTTTAGATAAAAAAAACTGTTATGGCTTTAGGATTCATGGAGTTACCCCATACTCTCCATGGTGCATTCAAATCTCCTGGGACAAAAAGAACTTCAAGACTGTGTTGATTCAACTGTCAGTGGAAAAATGTCATTCAGTAAATTGCATCGATAAGAAACACAAACAAAGATTGTTCTGGATTGAGGAAAAGGTTCAGCCCAAAGAACAAGACCTTTAAAAAGTTAAGGCTAAAAGATTTTAAGTAATATTTTTCTCATAACAGACAGAACTTTATTGCTAAATTGGTAAATGAAATATTACAATTAACATTTATACTACTAAATAACTTGTGGATAAAATTGAATTGATCTGCGCTCATCGATCCAATATTCAATATTCAATAATCCAACCCAATAATC
>NW_015150710.1:397446-399367 GCF_000732505.1 Cyprinodon variegatus
AGTGGCCCTAATCCTCTTCCGTACTCTGTGTATTATCCTAGTTTATTCATTAAATAGCTTGTTCTGTGTTCTTTTTTTGTTGTTTGTTTTGTTTTTTACAAGGTGAAACATTTTGATTGTCTGCAGTCATTTATACATGTTCTAAATAAATGAATGAGTACTTAGATTTTTGTGTTTTTCAGTTTTTCTTGTCTGATTGCATTGCTTTCTTTAATTTCTCCAGCCTGCATTGATTGGTCACAGGACTCATATTTATCTTGTTTTCTTGTGCTTACCTTTATTTAATTTTATTGCCTCTTATTTTATTGCTTGTTTATGCAGTTGGATAAATGTTTATTTACTTTTATTCCTAAACCCATTTGTCTTTTATTTGATTACTGGTTTGATACTTAGTTCTAATCCCTTTGCAGTTGATCACTTTTTTCTGAACATGGAACATGGTTCTAATATTTTGTATAAATATATATTTATTATATTTATGTAATTATTTTACCACATTAGATACCTCAAACATTCAAATGTAAGTTGTTGTTTTTTTTCCCCAGCAGAGAAGTAAAAATGATTTTCTGGGATAAACAGGCTCTGACATGTTTAGCCGCTGACTGAAGGTGGTAAACAGATCATATTATGCAATGAAGAGGTTTGATTCACCTAAAATCTGATTCTGAAATTGATTTAAATCCTCAGAAGAGGAGAAAGCGCTCATCACCTTCACCATATCCCAGAAAAATGCCTAATTAGCGTTGTGACTGTTTGCAAGTATAAAAAAACTGCAGCCTCCTCCTTCCCCGCCTCTCCTCGCCACGCCACCGTCATTTCCCATCAAACTGTCCGTCCCCCTGAAATCTCCTACGCCGCTCATTCATTTCCAGGCGCTGCAGACCTGAGCGAGCAGACGGACCAGCCGACCATGACGGAGAAATGAAGTGAGAAGTGCTGCAGAGGTGGAGGGGGGGCTGAGTGTGTGTGCTCTGCATACTGATCAGCCATCTGTCAAAGAACATGCAGAATGGAGGGAGGATTTACTGGCTGCTGATTGGCCTGCTCCCTGGTGGCGTCTACATGTATTAAGATTGGATAAACACAAGCACTCAGACACTTGAGTTCCTACAGTTTAACTTTCCTTTTCTTTAAAAGATAAACAGTTTTCTTTCCAGATCACTTTGTTGAGAAACATAAAATCTAGCGGCACCCAAACAGAAGACATCCAGACTCACCAGAGTCTAGATTTAAAAAGTTGATGAAAGGAGTCAGACGTTCAGATTTGACCTTTCAAACACGTCATTCTGTCTCCAGTAAGTATGCTGAGAATCTCCCCGCCGGGCTCTGCCAGTTAGTCTCAGTTTATCGTTCCTCCCACGGCGTTCCTAAATCTTGCTTTAATGTCATCAGTGTTTTCACATGGATCCATTTTTTAAGTCTTGCTTATACACCCACCAAAAAAAGCAAATGGAATAAGTAAACATAATTAATCTTTCTTCTTTGTTATGTCCCCTCAAGGTCAAAAGACTGATCAGCATTTCCATGTATTCCACATTCTCTGCACCTCTGAGCTTTTTAGGATGAATGACTGCATGAACAGAGTGAGGTATGGAGGATATCAGCCTATGGAGGATATCAGCCTCTGGTTCAGCTCAGGCCATCAGTTTATTCCCATTATAGGTTTTAACATTTTCCTTTTGAAAAGACCAGTGTTGGGCACGTTACTTTGAAAAAGTAATTAGTTATAGTTACTAGTTACTTCTCCCAAAAAGTAACTGAGTTAGTAACTGAGTTACTCCACAATAAAAGTAACTAGTTACTAGCAGAGATAGGAAGTAACGAAGTACAAATACTTCGTTACTGTACTCAAGTAGGTTTTTCTGATATTTTTACTTTACTACTTATTTTTATGGCGACTTTTTACTTCTACTCCTTACAT
>NW_015150710.1:400842-403605 GCF_000732505.1 Cyprinodon variegatus
TCATGTTTTGGGTGTACTATTCCTTTAAAATTAATAAGTATTTCGTGCGCACGATATACTACGTGGCCAAAATTAGAAAAAAATTTTGACCATGTCATCAGAGGGGCACTGTACAAACTAACTGTAAACAATTTTTCAAGGAAATGTAACTGATATTTAGTTCAGTTTTTGCAGTGTGAACATTTGAAATCATTTTTTTCCTTTGGTATCTATGAGCTAAATGTGATAGATGAGAGGGTGACAGATTAAATAGTAGAAAATCATAAAGTCAACATGAGTAAATGAGGTTTTAGTTTGACAAATTCTACTGAGAACATGTTTTTTCATATATATTTTGGGCTCGGAGGGCCCTGAATGCTTTGTAATCTACCGTTGATTGTCTAAGTTTCCGCTGCAGGAGCATCTCATTAAAGGCTAAAGGTCCTTTTACTGCTCTGACTAGTTCCATTGATCGGCCTCACCTTGGACTGAGTGCAGTCCTTCAGCAGAAACCGATCGGACAGACCTACAACACAAAAGATGAGGCAGAGAATGGCCGAGTCAGCAGAGCATGGAGGCCACAGTTGGTCAGCGTTCGATCAGAGAAAACACTCAGGAGGAGGAAGTCAATGTGTGCGATTCAGCCGTATGAATTTTTCATTGTTTCTGGAACCCCTGGTGTCCCGCAGAGTGCAACGCTGCCTGGGGGAGTTATTACTCACAACTGTCAGTGCATGATGGTTTATCTACAGGAATCACATAGAGTCTAAACTCAAACATCGAGTCAACACAAAGGAAAGTCTGCGGAGAAAGAGACATCAGCTGTTTATGTCACTAAACTGCAGCTCTGCCTGTATTCACTGGAAAGTTTTCAGCTTAACCGGATTAACAGTCTTGTTTTTGTTTTGTATGGAAGCCCAGAGCGGCCATGTCCCTCCGATTTTTTTACACAGTGGTTTTCTTGAGAAAACAAGTTAATTTTCTCATTATTTAAAGATAGCGAAAGCCGTTTCCTTGTGATAATGAGATGATTGGTGTGTGTTAAAACTGATTACATCCTTTAATACCACAAAAGCGGGAGAGGATTTAGAAGTCAGGGGCTGCTAAGTGGGTGGCACTGTTGCCTTGCAGCAAGAAGGTTCTGGGTTCGATTCCTGGCCTGGGTCTTTCTGCGTGGAGTTTGCATGTTCTCCCTGAACATGCCTGGGTTCTCTCTGGGTACTCTGGCTTCCTCCAACAGTCCAAAAAGTCTTTGTGTTGCCCTGCAATGGACTGGCTACCTGTCCAGGGTGTACCGCGCCTCTCGCCTGGAGATAGCTACCAGTACCTGTCGCAACCCTGTTTGAGATTAAGAGTGTAAGAAAATAGATGGTTAGAAGTCATAGCAGCCTATGTGTAATTTTGTAAAACAATCCGGTATTTAAGTTTTAGGTAACGAGACGACGTCTAATTTATAAGCAATTAGACTTATGCATCCAGGTGTTTTCTGAACAGCCCCGGTGTTACGCCTGGGACAGTTATAAGATGCATTAACCCCCAAAATGAGTCTAGATTAAACAGTCAGATCTGTTTCTACTGTAGCCCATGCAATCCAGTCATCCACCAAGACCACGAAACAAAAAAAACGGAATGTTTGCTCACACGCAGTACCGCGACTGGACAACTACGGGCCCCGCAGGCATGGATGGACTGGGAATCCAGGGCTGCTGGTCAGCCTCATTCATTACTCATACAGGTTATCTTGCTATCTAAAGAAATCAATAACTGTTTTCTCGTGATAACNGACTGGGAATCCAGGGCTGCTGGTCAGCCTCATTCATTACTCATACAGGTTATCTTGCTATCTAAAGAAATCAATAACTGTTTTCTCGTGATAACTGAATAATTATCTTGTCGCGAGAAAACAATTAATGGTTTAACACTGATAACGAGATAGTTCAATTTGAAAAACTCACAGGAAGAGAAAAGAAAATTAGGAGAAATTTATTGATACAATTACTTTGTCTTTGGTGCTCAGACTCCGACAGGAAACATAGTGCTTAATTTTGATATATTTGAATGAACAGGAGCAAAGAATAGGGCTGTTTCCCCCCAGGCCTGAAACTGGTGGTGGAGTGGAGATGAAGTTGGTCAGTCTGTAGACTGCTGGTTGGAGAGACGGTCTGCTGAGCTTTATGGGGAGATCCAGAGGACTGCGTGAGCTGATACTAGAGCTTCACTCAGGGACCTGGAAGATGGAAGTCCAGCTTGGATAACACAGGTTGAGAGAACCTGTCCATGATGAGCAAGCATGAAGCGACAGTGGAGAGGAAAAACTCCCAATTGGGAAGAAACCTCGGGCAGAACCGGGCTCAACATGGCGGGCTTCTGCCGCTAGTTATTTCTCCCAAAAAGTAACTGAGTTACTCCACAATAAAAATAACTAGTTACTAGTAAAAATAACTATTGCGTTACTTTTGCATTTCCCGCCCCCGTAACCCTCCCCACCCGGCCCCCACCCTCTCGCTGTGTGTTTCTAAAGCCAGCTGAATAGAGCGGACGACAAAGACAAGAACCTGCAGAGAGTTTTGCATTTATTGCAACTCAACTTAAATGACATCAGGGGGGAACGCGATTTGACGGGGAAACGCAGCTCGATTTGCTGCGTCGCATGCGGATGTAGGAGAGCAAGGAGTTTCTTCAGTTTAGCTTGCGCCTAGGCTCCATTTATGTGATTATCTTGAGAAGGGAAAGGGGAAAAAAAGTTGAGTATGATCGCTCTCGGCTTCCGTAGTTTTGATAACT
>NW_015150710.1:405234-406375 GCF_000732505.1 Cyprinodon variegatus
CCCCTTCCCAAAATTACTTCAACGGAAGGTTTCCAGATGGATATGCGGAGCAAATCCATCTGGCGGAGTCAGGTTATAGTCTGGAAGGGGTCTGTTACCATTGGTTGACTTCCTAAAGTCTTCCTGTTTCCATAACAAAACAATTTCCGCTGAGTTCAAATCCAGGGGCTGCGTCCTCCAAAGGCCCGATTTGTCGGTTGATTACATCATAGCGCGGCATTTTGGTTTGGTGTTATCAGTGTGATGCAGTCTGTGACATGATTTAGAGTTTTCTCAACAGTTCAGCTGTCTGATGGCGGTGGGGAAGAAACTGTTTCGGAATCTGCTGGTCCTTCCCAGAGGGACGCAGGGAGAACAGTCCAAGGTGGGGATGTGAGGGGTCATTGATGATGTCACGGGCTCGGGACACGCTTCCCTCCATTAAATGTCTTTAATGGAGGGAAGAGGAGCCCCCAATGATCCTCGCTGCTGTCGGAAACACACAGCAAATGTCATCTAAACTGTCTTTAATGGTCAAACACGCAATCCATACCCAGAGAAGTGAAATTCATCCAATCATAGAGCCAGATTCAAATTGAATTATTTAAAATGATGGCAGGTAAAATATCACATTTTATGTTCTTTAGAGGATAATGCTGTGGTCTGGTGTAGAGCTAAAACCCATCCTGATGGATTTTAATACCTCCCTACAGACAAAACGAGGGTGGATTTTCTGTCCTGCATGACAGGGGCAGCGCTAGAGAATTAATTCAGGCTTTATTGAGCAGGACAGAGTCTCGACTCACCGATCAATCCGATGCCTCTGGGAAGCAGTAAACTGTCAGCTGTGAGTGAAGGCTGAAGGGATGAAGGAGAGAATCCCTGACATCCATCCTCATCACCTCTGCTACTCTGCTCCATGCTGCCACCGCAGTGACACAGGAGCTCCAACCATCATGGAAATCAGCAATCAATATACAACACAGTAGCAAAAGCTGGTATCTGTAGATATATGGCATCTAGAGTCCTTTCTTTTCTGTTCTACACACAAAGATCTAACATGAATGAACAATATTTTGCAGCCTTTTTAAGTGTTATGATAGATGTTTCTGATATTGTTTTCATGGTGTAGAGTTTTCTATGGCATTCTTCCTACGGCAAA
>NW_015150710.1:406612-407956 GCF_000732505.1 Cyprinodon variegatus
TCTGTTGTCCTCTTGTGTGTGTTCCTTTCCCCTTGGCTCCCTCGTTTTTCTCCTCTCCCACCTGCTCCTTGTCAGCTCGTTAGCCCTCCCTTTGTTTCTATCAGCTATATATTCTCTCCCTCTGCTCTCACTCTTTGTTGGTTCCTTGTCTTTGCTGTCCTCCCATGCTGTTGTCCACCTACCTCGTCTCTCCCTGGCTCCTAGTGTTTGGTTTCCCCAGATGTCTCCATAGTTCTGGTTTGCTTTTCTTTATTAGTTGGATTTTTTTGCATCCCTGCCTTTGTTTACTTTTTCCTTTGATTAAATCCACAAGAAATCACCTCAGCCTCTCTGCCTCTGCATTTGGGTCCTAAACCACAACCAACCCTGACAGTGAGTTTTTCAGATTGAATAACCAATATACAGCTATATAGGAGGGCTCTGATCAGGAATTGAACCTATGCCAGAGCTAAACGCCGCGGTTCCAGTAAACTTAGTGATAAAGATGGTTGTTAGTAGCATCCCTGACAAATATCACTGCTTTTTACTGAATTGTAGCTCATCGCTCATCCCTGACTATTTATGAGTGAACATTTGTCTACATATTAAACTGTGAGTTCTTTATTAACTGATCTTTTACTAGTTTCTCCAACGCCGACTGTAGGATGGATGCATAAATAGTGCTTTTACTCATACAGAATAATTCAGCAGAAAAAGAAAAATCTAGGAGTTATTCCTGCAGGAGGGGGCTGAACCTGTTCAGACTGGCTCCAGCCTCCTCACTGTGGTTTTCATTTGCTTGCCGTTATGGTAATCAAGCCGCCGCTCTGTCTCAGGAGAATTCACACCGACACGGTTTTACCAGATCTCTCCGGCGAGGGTCGTTGAAAATGTGATTCAGGAGTCTCGGGGGAAATAAGCTCGTGAGGCGCCGCTTCAGGCAAAGTAATATCCTCAGCCTGTTAGACGGAGCAATAATCTGCGCCGGGCTGGGCCGGGGTGGGGGAGGCCTGCGCCCCTTCCTCCCGGGACTCTGAACGGCGCTCAGGGAGATTCAGTTGCCGTTTATGAGGCCACTGTCACAGAAGGATCATCTCGTCATACAGACTGGGACCTGCAGGTAACCAGAGGGGACCTCAGAGACTCTCAGGACGGTTTTACAACAGCAGCTATGTTAACAACCGGGGACATTTGAATATGACATGAGTGGGGTGACCTGCATCATTCAGGCTGAATAAACCCTCAGTAGTTCATCCAGTCAGAGAAAAACACAGGAAGTATCGTTTGTATATCCACTGAAGTTAAAAACCAATTAAATACATTTTCAGAAATGAACCTGAACTCATTTAACACCATATAAAGTCT
>NW_015150710.1:411238-413109 GCF_000732505.1 Cyprinodon variegatus
TTATTTTTCCACCATTATTGGTGTGAATGACTGAATTCAGTGTAAATCTTGTTGCATTTCCCTGAAAAAAGGTGCGTCATATTCAGGCCTTTATCCTGCATGCTGCATATTTGGGTATTTTTATTCACAAATTAAGTCCTCTTAAGAACTTAATCTGGTTAATTGTCTGTCTAAGTAAAATGATCTGTACATGGCTAATTTAGAAAAACCTGTTTCTTTCATGTAATTTCCCTCTGAGATTATCAAAGTATGTCTGATTCTGACTCTGATTCTGTAAAGGGCAAAATATTAGATTTTTAGCTTAAATCGAGAAAATAACGAAACTAAAATTATGAATTCACAGCACAAAAAAAAACTACTTTTTCTGTACATTAAGAATGTAGTTTAGGTTCAAAATCCAAATGATGAAATGTATTATCGTGTTATAACCACAAGGGGGAGCCATTCTATGCATTCTGTTTTAAAACTATCATAGGAACAAAGAATAGCTGTTCTGGGTTTTCCTTCTAAAAAATTTTAAAAAAATTATAATTTTGCAACAAAATTATAATACAAAAAGCAACCACTGATTAAGACCTTAAATTATTTATTTAGCAACAGCACATTACTAAAATCTGAACATTTTTCCTTCATAGTCCAACATCTGGCAAAAACACTCTGAGGTGGCAAATCAGTGGGGGGGGGGGGGACCCTGCAAAGGTCAAAGCCAGCAGTCACACACTGAGGCCACACAACGAGGCTAATTACTGTAATTTTAGGAACATCTGAGCAGCTGACAAACATGACTGCCTCACTGGTGAAGCTGCCCAGATGGGGTCAAAGGTCAGGTTTAGGCTCAGAGCCGTGAATGACGGGGTGGGTGGAGCGTCAGGTTCACGATGAACAAGCTGCAGCAGCACGTCAGTCCCCCAGGAAGCAGCTCTGACCTGTCTGTAGCAAAAACCTGCAGCCTCTGGCTGAACATGCGATGCAGAATATGACCGGCAACACATTTCAGTGCTAATAGCTCAACACGGCTCATTTAATTACAGCTGCTGTGGGTTCTGAAGGAAACAGAGGAGCCATAAAAACACAGAGAGGGGTGAGAACTAGTGATGGAGAAGAGGTCAAAAGGTTAGCCATCAAGGACAGATCAATGCTGATTAGATTATTTAAAGAACTAATTTTTGAGGAAAAATATAACGAAGCCGCCATTGATCCTCAGTCACCTGAACTCTAATCCTTTATTTCACTTTATTCATCGGGAAGAAGACGCTGCGGGAGGAAAGGAAGCCAATAAACTGAAATCTAAACAAATGGTTGTTATGTAGAAAAGCTGAGAGTGGCCAGTCAGAGCCAAGGGAACTGCTTCCTGTCAATAATTGTTTTTAAAGCTGGATAAAGAAGAAAAAGAGGAAACTTTATTATATAGCACATTTCACAGCAAATGCATTACATTCAACTAGCACAAATTCAGAACTGGTCATCTTGAGATACATTAGCACAACAGTTTGGTTAAAAGTCTTTGATCAAAGTAAACCCAGCTGATTTGACAATATATTAATATTCAATAAAATGTCTAATAAAATGATTAAATGATTATATTACTAAATCAAACAAAGTTAGATAATCATTAAAAAAATCTGAACACCCCTATCCCACATAGTGGTTTGTTCCACATGCTGTTTCCAACAGTTTGGGCTATCGGCTGCTAATCTCAGCAGGTGTTTTTAAAGCAGGTCAGAGTCGCTTCACGAGGAAAATACGCTAATATATAAAACCCAGTAATTAATTTATTAAATCCCTTGTTTAAAGAGTGTGAGCTTATAACATAAAAAGCTATAATTTTCACACTTTGTCCAAAAGCAGGCTCTCCTATTAGCTTGCTAGCT
>NW_015150710.1:416312-417509 GCF_000732505.1 Cyprinodon variegatus
GTTTTCCCCTGATGTCTCCTTGGTTCTGGTTCGTTGTTATTTTGTTGGATTTTTTGACTCCTGCCTCAGTTCCTGTGAACCTTATTAAACCCACTTAAATTCACCTCTGCCTACTTGCCTCTGCATTTGGGTCCTCAAACCAACACCAAATCCTGACAATTTTTCATACAAAACTAAACGGATAAACTAAATATTTAAACTAAAGGGATTAACTAGAGGGATAAACAGGTATTGACTACGGGTATGCTGGTCTGACTGGGTATGCTAAACTGCCCGAACACCCGGCATACACTGTGCAATCGTTTCATTCGTTGCAAACAGCTACAGCTCAAACTGTACGATGAAACCCTGTGGTTTCGTCGTACAGTGTGAGTTCACCGCTCACGGAGTTTGTTCTAACACTGTGCGACCCGACGCTCTGATGGATGTACCTGCTCACACTGTACGTCTAAAAACCAGGTCGGACTCAGCTTCGTAGTGAGTTGGCATTACTCGGACTTGTCTATCTGGAAGCCAAACGATTCCTGTTAAATATGAAGCTCACTAGAGTGAAATGCGCTGCCTAGGCAATTTGTGCATTTCTGTGCTGAAAGCCCTAAAAAGAAAAGGTGACAACATATTTGGACAAAGACATGGCTGAGCAAACTTAGCTACTACGGTCTGTCGATTTTACAGAAAGAAGAAGAAGAAGAATCCTTGTTTGCCCACTGAACCATTCACCCACGACCACCTTACGACGGCCGACTGATTTTCAAACATGTTTGATTTTTTCCCGAACCGTACGATTCCTGATTGGGAGGTGGTCCTTAGAGGCTGGTCGCCCCTCGTCACTCATTGTAGACTACACAACGCACGATCAGGCTGAAAGTCGGCCCATCGAAACATTTCTTGCACGACTGGAGAATCGGCCAGAAAAGGGCAGATTTATTTATGGAGAAAGCTATAAAACAGAGATTTGTGTATTATATTGTAAACCTGGCTGCATTACTCTTCCTGTAAAACTTTGAGTTTGAGTTGGGGATCTCATAATCTCTTTTAATGTTTCTGCCTTTCTTGTTCTCTGCTTTAAGTGCATATGTTGTTGTAATAAATGAACTTTAGAACTTGAGTTTAAAAGAAAGACTTGTGATTGATTTTAGGTTGTGCAGGATTTCCATGGCAGTTTAAAGAACAATGGCATGAAAAAATATTAATTAA
>NW_015150710.1:419110-420775 GCF_000732505.1 Cyprinodon variegatus
GTTTTTTTCATTTCACTGTCATGAACAGTTTTGTATTCTGACATCAGCTGACTTCTGAATACAAAGAGAACACGGCAAAATTAAGAATTTAATTTGAACCAATCATGTTGCGTGGATGTCCAAAGTGGGCGTCGCTGTAGCCAAGGCAGACTCCCCCATTAGTCAGGGCAATGAGGTCAACGTTCTGGTTGGCTGGGACAGACGACCAGTCCCTCTGCCCGATACCAAACACCCTCAGTCTGGCTATTCCTCCATCTGGAAAATAATAAAAACTATTTTAATGTGTGATCAATCTTCCTTAAAAGAGCAATTAATTCAGAGGATGTTGCCATAAACAAACCGGTCTCTGTCAGGATTATTGGAGCCTGTGTTTTTAGGAGATGATTTACCTGGAAACATGTTGAGGCGCAGGTGTGTGACTCTCCTCTTGGGGCTGACCCTGAAGTAGTTGTGACAAGAGTCTGAGTATCCAGGCTGCAGCTGGGAAACGCTCACCAGCTCTGGCCAAGCCTCCGAGCTCAGCTGTCGATCATAAAAACCATCAAACCTTATCCATCAGTAAGACCATATAATGTCAGCCCCGAGTTCCATTAAACAAAGGTCACGGATCACCATCGTGACATGTTTTTGGTCTATAATACCAACATGACAATCACCGCTCTGACATCACATGCCCAGTTACCTTGGAAACAGCAGCTTGCTGAGTTTCAGTGGCGGCCATGCCGGTCCGATCTTCCCCAGGGGTGAAGGAGGGCAGCTCACCTGGTCAGGATGAGGTGTTTAACGCACACATTCACACTCTTAAACACCAGCTCAATATAAGGAAGTAAAGGAAGGGCGATGCCTTCAGGTTCAGTAAAGAACGAAGATAATGACAAAGAGGTTGGTACCGAGACAGGCGGCTTGGATGGAGACATATGGCGCATGGTTTCCTGTGAAGAAAGATGTGTCGACATCAACTCCATAAATCAGACCAGGTACGCCAAGTTGAATGATGCACCAGTCGTGACCTTTAGTGAGAAATAAGACAAAAAACAAGATTTTGGTCATTTGGAGGATGTTAATTAATTCCAATAATTACCTTTCAGATTTAACAACCATCTCCTCTCTACCGCAGATTCAACCAGGGGCGGATTTAGAAAATTTGGTTCCATAGGTAAAGACAGGCAGGGGGCCCTCTGAATTGAGAAGACAACACATCAAACAGACCCATTCTATAGATAGAGAATGTTAATAGAATAGACATCCATTATCTGTTCTAGGTTTTGTCCCTCTCTTCTTGTTTTCCTCTCTATGTTTTGTACTCAGCTGATTTTTTGTTAGGAATCCAGTTTGTGTGGGTTGTGTTTTTGTGTTTTCTCCCTCCACCACCAGGTGGCGTCCGGTTCTCACTGGCCCTTCCACAAAACCTGCGGATGGTTGCCTCACTACCTGAAGACTCTTAAGCTGCTGACTGCCTCTACCTCGACGCCAGAGTGTTTGCCAGTTTTGGGTACTCTAGCCAAGCTGGGTTTAGCAGAGTCTAACTGAGTCTTTGTCTTCCTGAGCCCTAACCTTATTGGGATTTTTTTGTCTTTTGCCTTTCAACAGGAAGGCATCCAGCAAATTGGATGTTTTGGCCTTCTCCCCCTGGAAGGAACGTTTAAGCTTCACACTGAGCAGGGG
>NW_015150710.1:423099-425055 GCF_000732505.1 Cyprinodon variegatus
TGGGGTATTATTTTTATTTTGTCTTATCCTGATAAATTGTTTCAGTTCGTTTTAGCATTTAGCACAATTAAGCTTTTTTCATGATAGGACTCGTGCGCGCGCCATGAGAGAGGGGAGGATGGAGAGTGAGGAGGACTCCAGCAGCAAAACAGCGCTTTCCAGATGGAAATACCGGTGTTACGTCGAGCTGCGTTTCCCCATCAGATACGGTTTCTCCCGCATCTCCGCACAGCGCGGCGGCACAAATCACTGTGTAAGCGACAGGAAACGCGCATGCTCGCTAAAGGCGCGTAACAGTCGCCCTGTGCTCGCGCCACAGGAGAACTACGGAGAGCTGAACGATCATTTGCCTATATGGAGAAAGGGAGAAAAAACACAGGATTTCAAAATTAGACATCCCCAGTAATTAACTTCATACACTCGCAAAAACGCAATAGTTACTTTTACTACTAACTAGTTACTTTTAACTAGTCTAACTCAGTTACTTTTTGGGAGAAGTAACTAGTAAGAACAGTTTCTTCCCCCAAGCCATTGCCCCCCTCAACTCCGACCTGCACTGTCGGTCACTTTCCACCTGTTTTGCACTATTCCCCCCCCCCACAATCTGTGCCAGTACTGTTTACATTTCCTTTTCCTTTTAATATATTTATACTTTTTTATTTTTCATTTTTTATTGATTTTACGGTAGCTGATATGGAAGTCCCAAAATCTCATTGTATCCGTTGCAGAATATGATGACAATAAAGGCTTTTTGACTTTGACTTTTGTAACTATAACTAATTACTTTTTCAAAGTAACGGTATTATAGCACAGTTAAAAGCTCAGAACAGTGACCTGGCATTACATATGCTCTTTAAATTTAAGGGTGATGAAAATACTTTTGCTGCAAATATCTTAATCTTGTAATGAAATAAGGAATGATTTACAACCTGCAGGACAATGTCTTTTTAAGGCAGACTTTTTTACACCCCTAGAATTTGGATTGAAAATAACAAGAGAGCATTTCTCAAATTATTTATTTAACTTTTTCGCAAACCACACTTGCAATGCTCACCAGGAATCCTCTTCCTCCTCGTCTCCCATCCATCCATCCACTTCCCGAATTCGGTGAAGGCAGATCCGATGAACTGAGGAGGATCTCTCTGTTCAAACATAAAGGCTGCTTATTTTAAAAGTCTCAATGTTTGAGGGATATCAACTGATAGATAGGCCACTGTGCAAATAAATAAGATGAATAGATATATAGACTGAGGTTCTTGTTGCATAAATCAATCATCCTTTAAATGTTCCAACATTAAGTGATTGTGCAGTTTAGATTTCAGATCCTGCTAACAGCTAACCGGTTTTTCCTTGTTTCTTCTGGTATTTCGATTATTGATCTTTCATTAATAAGTTCAATGTTTTTTATATTGGAAAACCTCTTTACCATCACCCTAATCTTAACCCACCAGCACAGAATCTCTGTCAGATATTTATAGCTGCATCCCCCCTCTAGATTATTTATCTAGGTCTCACTTTCTGTAACTGTCTTCAAATGTCCAACTGTGGAGCCAGAGAGGAATTCTGAGACATAAAGAAACCAAATATATAAACACTGTTTGATTTAAAAGCCTATTTATGGGGTTTGTTTTCCAGAATTGGTCAGCAATGCTTTTATATCATGAAGGTAAATTCGATATAAACAAGACTTTCACCTTTAGCAGGTTTTTAGCAGGAGCAAACCACTCGTCTGTGGCAAAAATAACCTGGAAAAATGAAAAACAGAGCAAAATGTTAGCAGCAGAACGAAGCAACCAGACACATGGAAACGGATTATTTAAAGGAAAAGTCCGGTCAGCGAAGAATAATCAATGGATCATTATTTATACCTAAAACTAATATGATTTAATGAATTTAACGTTAATCAGAGGAAAAAATAAAAACAATACATTTGTCGCGATCACTGAGTCTGGGAGC
>NW_015150710.1:426837-429258 GCF_000732505.1 Cyprinodon variegatus
CGTGCCTCTCTAGTTTTTCTATCTGCAGTTACGCATCCAGCTGTAATATGATGTTTATATTCCATCAAGTCAATCTACTTGCTGTATTATTCACCTTCCCTCCGACACTTTCACAGGCGAGATCATTAAACTGCAGGAAGTCCAGCTCTGCTGCCCTCACTGCTGACGAGTTTCTCTCAGCCATCCTCAGAAGCGAACAGAAAGTTCAGAGCAGCTGTTTTTCCTGTCATGCCTGTCCAACATGTGGTTCCAAACCAGAGGCTCAAAGTTCAGCAGCTGTTTGTTTTAAAAGGCTGACTGCGGGTCCAGGTAGTTGAAATCAATGCTGCAGCACTGTGGAGCTCAGAATAAAAATGCAAATCCACCTTGTTAGTGTAGAAGGTAGATCACCTCATCTCATTTATACTGTATTTAATAATAATGAGGATTTTGATTTCCTTTCTTCATCATTATTTGCTATTTGTAGCCGCAGCAGCAAAAAGAGCTGAAACACAGAGAAGCTGCAGGTTGCTATCAAAGGAACCTGGACGTCATGAAGACCTCAGCAGAACCACAGGCTGATATCCTCCACTGATACAGGAATGCGTCCAAAAGGCGTTCAGAGTGAATTCAGGCCTATTTTACAGACAGATTTGGGAAATTTCAATTTACTAACAACATCTGTACAGCTTTAAGAATTAATTTTAAGTACATTTATGTATTAAATGTAAATTTAAGTAGAAATGGAATCTAGAAGTTTTCACATATGTTCAGATTTAATGTTTTGACTCTAAGCCACAGTTAAGATACTTTAATCTTTTGCACCATCTAGTGGAAATAATAAGCTATTGCATCAAGGTTCATGGCAATATATATGGAAAAATGATTAAATAATAATTCAACATTTTACGGTTATCTGACTATCTTGTCAGACTTATGCTGCTATGCTGATTTCATTCAGGTTGATGCTAAAATTGTGGCTTAATTGTTGGAGTTTAACCAGCAATGGAGCAGAGGTCACAGCAGCGTTTGACAGTAGGATGGATGAACATAGGAAGGGACACATGATTCAGCTCAAACATGTTTTACTCAGAGAAGTTTAACTTTTCACACAGAAAAGAAGTTTCATTTATTTAATAAGTGTATATTTTAGATGTTAAATCAACTTTTTTTATGTTATTGATTGTATTGCTGTTATATTTACAGTGTGGCAGCGTTAAGCTGTGGGTTTGCTTGAATCTGCTGAACACAATGACACTGATGCTCCAGTCCACAAACCAAAGCCCGGATAAACGGGTTCAGTGAAGGTGGTGCTGAAGGTGTGGAGGTGAACCAGCGTCTCGGAGGAGGTGCAGTAGAAGGAGAGAGTTCCTGCGAGGAAGTCTAAAAACACTCCGATTCTCTGGCTGTTAGAAAGAGGAGGGATGTTGGTTTCTCTGTTAACATGCCAGGCAGACAAACCAAAGACATCAGAGCACTCCAGAGCCCAAGACTGATCGTTCCTCCCAAATCTGCAGTCCTCTCTGTTTCCTCTTCGCCCGATTCCTTTGTAGCTCAGCGAGATGAGAACTCCTCCCTTCCACTCCACCTCCCAGTAACAGCGACCAGTCACTGCGTTTCTACACATCAGCTGCCAGCACTGCTGGAATCTGTGAGGATGATCCGGGTACGGCTGCTCCTCTTGCCCCACGCTAAACCTGGAGTCGTTGTCAGAAAGTCTGAGTTTTCTGTTGACTGAATTCATGTCCACTTCAAGTTCACAGAAATCTGATAAAAAAGAAGAAAATCAGAATCCTTTACATACTTTTGCTTGTAAAAGAATTGGAATTTTAGCTGAATTTAAAAGAAGTAGGAAACTTATTGGAGTTGGAAAGTACACAATAAAACCTTTCCTTCTTTGGTCGGAAAATTTAGATTCCTATTCATTTCCAATTTCATATATAGATTTACATCAATATACCTAGTTGGATGAAGTACTCAACTATAGTACTTGGGGTGAGGTTTAGATACTCATAGTCAAATCTTACTCAAATAGAAGAAAAAGATACTCAGTGAAACTTCTACTCAAGTTAAAGTAATCACTTCTGAAAACTGTTAAGTATTTGAAAGTACATGGATTTAAAAGTACTAATTCTACAATCAGTACATTTCTACGGAGCCCCTAAAGGGACATGGAGGGAAAAAATAAACTTTTGCGAGATCTCGCAAAACTTTTGTGAGATCTCGCAAAACGTAAACTTTTGCGAGATCCCGCAATACTTTGGCGAGATCCCGCCAAAGTATTGCGGGATCTCGCCAAAGTATTGCGGGATCTCACAAAACTATTGCGGGATCTCGCAAAAGTATTGCGAGATCCTGCAAAAGTATTGCGGGATCTCACCAAAGTGTTGCGGGATCTCACAAAAGTATTGCGAGATCTCGCAATACTTTTGTGAGATCCCG
>NW_015150710.1:434097-435369 GCF_000732505.1 Cyprinodon variegatus
CTTCTTACTTTTGTGATTTGCTCATTTTGTTAATTTTGTTCAATGATTGTCATTTAAGTTTAATCCTTAAGCTAACTGTTTAGTTATTTTTTGTTAAATTGGTGTAGATGTTCTCCCTACCTCTTCCTCAGTGTGTCAGTCTGGTCTTTGTTTGCTGTGTGTCAGGTCAGTTTTTTGTTTGTTCAGTTAGTTTGAGGTTTCATGTTTGAACTTGATATTTTTTGCCCTTAGTTAGTCTCTTCATTTGACCTCTTTTAAGGGCCCTGAAGTTTTTGTTTGGATTATTGTTACTTTGGGGAAATAAAACCCAGTTTTCTTGACAATCACCACTGTGTCCTCATGCTTGGCTGGCTCGGTCCCTCACAGTGTTACCACAGAGAAACTACAACTCTGATTTGAGAACTAGTCCTACTGAACAACTTGGCCACATGTCAACGACTAACGCCTTAAGAAAAAATGTATAAACTACAAATAATATCTGTTTCCTCACGTGTGGATTGTCATTAAATCTCTAAAACGGTGGCGTCCAGATTCAGTCCTAAGGCCTGCTATCTGCCATGATGGAATTACAACTGCAGGTCGGAATGTCAGGACCCGTCTTAGCATGGTTCTCCTCTTACTTATCCGGTAGGAGCTTTAGTGTCTCTGCAAACCAGATCCTGTCTGACTCTGCCGAAATGTTGTGCGGGCTTCCTCAGGGCTCTGTTTTGGGCCCAATTTTGTTTTTACTGGATGTCCTTCCATTAGGAAAAAACATTCCAGATTTGATGATATTTCCTTTCATCTGTTTGCTGATGATATTCAGCTTTACTGCTCTTTTAAGTCCTCAGAGATCTAGAAGTTCAGCTCTCTGCTGAATTGTCTTTTGCACATCAAACAATGGCATGGTGCAAATTCCCTGCAACTAAACTCAGATAAAACAGATGTGCTGGTGATTGCCCCTGATGACGCTATTCCAGGTTAACCTGACTCCGCCAGATGGATTTGCTCCGCATATCCATCTGGAAACCTTCGGTTGAAGTAATGTTGGGAAGGGGCGAAAATACTGGTTAGCTGATTGGCCTATGTTGGTGATAGACGGGCCAAATAAACCAATCAGATCAACGAAGCATATGACGTACTAACAGAGCGACGACCAAGAGGAGCCAATTGATAGATCAAACTCTTGCCGAAACCAGTCGGGAGAAGAGCAAAAACATCTTTTCCTCTGAGAAAAGCCTCCAGAGCTTCTTTTAGTGAAGAAATTCTCTGTAATTCCGATAAAACTTGCTC
>NW_015150710.1:435379-438796 GCF_000732505.1 Cyprinodon variegatus
ATTGCGAGATCCTGCAAAAGTATTGCGGGATCTCACCAAACTATTGCGGGATCTCGCAAAAGTATTGCGAGATCCTGCAAAAGTATTGCGGGATCTCACCAAAGTGTTGCGGGATCTCACAAAAGTATTGCGAGATCTCGTAAAAGTTTATTTTTTGCGAGATCTCGCAAAAGTATTGTGGGATCTCACAAAAGTCTTGCGGAATCTTGCAAAAGTTTATTTTTTGCAAGATCTCGCCGAAGTATTGCGGGATCTCGCAAAACTATTGCGGGATCTCGCAAAAGTATTGCGAGATCCTGCAAAAGTATTGCGGGATCTCACCAAAGTGTTGCGGGATCTCACAAAAGTATTGCGAGATCTCGTAAAAGTTTATTTTTTGCGAGATCTCGCAATACTTTTGCGGGATCTCGCAAAAGTATTGCGAGATCCTGCAAAAGTATTGCGGGATCTCACCAAAGTGTTGCGGGATCTCACAAAAGTCTTGCGGAATCTCGCAAAAGTATTGCCAGATCTCGCAAAAGTTTATTTTTCCCCCTCCATGTCCCTTTAGGGGCTCCGTACATTTCTGTATAATTTTCAGTGTAATTTTAACGAACCTGTAACTTTCAGAAACCACCTGATGTATTGACGGGTAGAACCACCAGCTATAGATTCTAAACTACAGCATAAAAATGCCCCAAAAATTAAGGACAAATATTTGATTATTATTTAAAAATAAAGCAAAAAAAGAAAACAGGAGAGTTTTATGGTTTTCCCCTTTTGGGGCTCTGAGTTTTTGGTTCTCAGTTATCAGTTATTCTGTTTTGTTGATTTATTTGTTGGTTTATTTTCCATCTTATCTTAAAGCAGTTTTTGGTTGCTCTCTGTTGCCCCCTTGTGGCTGTTTAATTTCCCCTAGCTCCCTTCTGGTCGCTTCCATCCACACCTGCTCCCAATCTGCTAAATAGCCTGGTCTTTGTTCAGTCTCCCTTTTATACGCCTCAGGTTTAGTCAACGTTTGCTGGTTCCTTATTGATTGTTAGGTGCTTCCTCGTCCCTGGATCACCACATGAGTTTCCTTGATATTTGCTGGTTTTTAGTTTTCAGTATTTTTTGTGTTTTTGGATATTTGCCTCATTTTTTTTATCGTTAAACATACAAGAACTCATTTCTCACTCACTCATCTCTGCATTTGAGTCAGGCATCCCCAGAGTCGGTCCTCGAGGGCCACGGTCCTGCAGACTTTAGAGGTTTCTCTGCATTGAAAGCTGATTAATAGGCTTTTACTGAACTGCAATCATCAGAATCAGTTGTGCTAAAGGAGGGAAACCTGTAAATCCTGCAGGGCAGCGGCCCCTGAGGAACATTAGGCATCCCTGATTTGGGTCTTCCCCGTTGACAGAGTCTTGATTATCCTTGCACTTTCATTGTGTCTGATTATTCCTTACTGATCTTTTCACTTAACTGGACTCTATAGTTGAATACTTTTTGCACACATCACCTTGCTTTCTATTAAGAGACAAACTAAGTGATCCCTTTGAAACTTACACTTCCTCACATCAGGTTTTAACCTTTCCTCTCCTCCATGATCCAACCTGCAGAGAAAACAGAACCACCATAAAATCACTGCGTGGATGATGTCACCTATAAAGTTATGATTTTTTTTTTAGATGTTCTACAGTAGATTGTTCAGTTTTAAAGGATATAATACCTGATATATCTAAATCAGACTTTATATTATGTTCCACTGTCTACAAACCTGTGTTAAAAAGCCTTAATTTGCACCAAAAAAGAAAGTAAAAAGAGTCTCTTTGTACCTGAGAGTGGTCAGTTTCCAGGGGGACAGCTTCTGATCAGAGGACAGCATCTGCTTCCCCAAAAGTCCTGGATGGTTGTAGCTCAGGTCCAGTTCTCTCAGATGAGACGGGTTGGAGCTCAAGGCTGAGGCCAGATAACTGCAACCTTTCCCTGTAACCAGGCAGCCTGACAACCTGGAGTTAAACCAAAACCACAGGTTAGTGACTTACTGACTATGAAGCAACCAAAACAGAACTGGTCCTGATGGGTTTAACCAGACCTGAGAGTTTCCAGCTTGCAGTGAAGACTCCCCAGGCCAGAGGACAGCTGCTGCACTCCTGGATCTCTCAGATTGTTGTTACTCAGGTCCAGCTCTCTTAGCTTGGAGGACTGGGAGCTGAGCACCGCTGATAGATATTTACAGCAGCTTTCTGACAGCTGGCATCCACAAAGTCTAGAATATCAAAGCATTAAATAAACAACAAATCCTAGGACAGCCTAACTTGGATCAAGATAAAAAAAATTAAGTTGGGAAATCTTAGAAGATCAGGATGGTCTCACGAGGCTAGTGATGCTCATCAACCATTGACTTTTCAGTGTAAATAGCTCCCATCACTGCCCCTTCTGCTTTAGGTGTGAACTTAGCGTTATGTTGTTGTAAGCTCGTGTCACCAGCACTCGCTCTCGGCTTTTTTGGTTCTCAGTCTTGGAAACGGACAGCATTCGCGTTCATGTGTTTTGAAGGCGTGGTTTCGAGGGGTGGTGTGAAGGGAGAGGCACGGTTGTGTATTTTCAAAATTACAGCAAGCAACCGTTTTTCCAAGATCTCCTTCAGCACCTTTAACTCAATGCTGGGTCAACTGAACAGACGGTAAACAGCTGATCTTTTCATTGCATACTTTTTCTCTTCTAAAATGCACTATTTTGCACCAACAAATCAATAGATTTGGTTAAGTTGTTCTCTTCCATGGTTGCAGCAAGATAAAGCTGAGCATGGAGAAAGTTGATTAGTCTGCAGTCCTAATCTAAACCTTAAGAATGAGCTATAGTACAACAATGAGCCCAACAGTTTCCGTTTAAGGTGGAAAAACTCTCAGTAAAAAAATAGAAACCAACCCAATTGTCTCCATGTGGCAGTGTTCATTTTCCAGTCCAACAGAGAGCAGCTTCACTCCTGAATCTCCCAGGTTGTTGTTGCTCATGTCCAGAGAGCGAAGGCAGCAGGAAGGAGAACTGAGAACCGAGACCAGAGCTTCACAGCTTTGCTCTGAGAGGTTACATCCAGCCAAACTGAAAAGCATCATTTTGAGATCTGAATTATTTTCAAACTACACAAAAACCTAACAAGTAGACAAAGACAAATTCACATCCATCCAGTCGCATTCACACAATCTCACCCTTACACCCATATGGACCAGAGCGTGTGGGCGGAGCAGAGGGCCACGCAACTCCCGCTCCCCGCTCAGGAGGATATTCACCCTCACTCCAATTTTAAGAAGGTATTTTCTGACCTTTAATCTGTTGTAGCTTAAAGTCGTAGGAAAGTCATATTTAAATGTCAAATCATTCTAGCTTAAACATGTATATAAATGTAATATACCCAACGGTTGAAATCAGAATCCTTTCCTTTCCCATTGAGTT
>NW_015150710.1:439616-445628 GCF_000732505.1 Cyprinodon variegatus
GAGAAACGCGATCAAGGCTCATCTTCTTATTCTAGGCGTGCAACTGCACGCTTTGATTTTTGTTGACAACAACTACAGTATGCGTCGCTTAACATACGTCACGCACTCCGTTGCGCTTATTGGTTGTAGGTCTATCCAATTGAGTGCAGAGGCATTTTTTTTCCTGGTTCGTTCGAAACACGCCCCATAATCACAGCTCTATTCTGACTAGAATTGAGTAGGACTACGTCAGGCTACAACAATCCCGCCACTCGGGAGAATTCAGAAATGCAACGGTTGAAACGTCAATTTCCCTACGATTTCATGGATTTGTAGTCTACATAATGACTAAAACGATTGCTTGATGTGACTCGTCTTACCTGACAGTTTGAAGTTTACAGTATGGACTCTTCAAACCATTGGAAAGCTGCTGCAATCCTGCATCCTGCAGGTTGTTGTAATTCAGACTCAGACAGTTGAGCCTGGAGCACTTTGAGCTAAGAACAGAGGAAAGAGTCTCACAGCTCCTCCGGGTCAGGTCACAGTCAGCTAACCTGGAAAACAAACGCAACGGTCAAATATTTTAGGAATTATGTGAATAATTTCATGTTTTGCTCTGGCGACCGCATGCATCATACCGTAGCGACTTCAGACTCGTCACCCCAGCGGACAAGGCTTTCACTCCTTCATCCTCCAGGTTGTTGTTGCTCAGGTCCAATTCCCTTAAACAACAAGCCTGGGAACTGAGGACTGATGACAAAGCTTCCCAGCTTTTCTCAGAGAGGTTGCAGTCATTCAGGCTGAAAAACAGTCGAGACCAAAACTAATAAAAAGGCCATAGATTACAGAGAGGACGGTTATATCTGATGGTATTATTCCTTCCACCTACAGAGCTTTGTTGGAGGCTTTGACCACCGGTAGCATCATCAGGAGAGTCTCCTCTGAAGCAGAGTATTTCTTTAGCTCAAAGACGTCTAGATCTTCTTTTGATGACAGTAAGATGAAGACCAAAGCTGACCACTGAGCCGAAGACAGTTTTCGTGTGCGGAGACTTCCCGATCTCAGGTACTGCTGGATCTCCTCCACCAGAGAGTGATCGTTCAGCTCATTCAGACAGTGGAACAGATTGATGCTTTTCTCTGCAGACTGGCTGTCGTCGATCTTCTTCTTGATATATTCGGCCGTTTCCTGATTGGTTTGTGAGCTGTTTGTCATTTGAGTCTGCAGGCCCCGAAGAAGCCTTTGATTGGACGGCAGAGAAAGACCCAGGAGGATACGAAGGACTAAGTCCAGGTGACCGTTTGGACTTTGTAAAGCTTTGTCCACAGCAGTCTGGTAAAGTTTCTTAGGATAAGGTTTGTTTTTAAAGACTTTAGATACTCTTTGCGTTCCTTTTTTGTCATCTAGCAGGTTGACTCCAGAGTTAACGAAGGTCAGATGGATGTGGAGAGCAGCCAGGAACTCCTGAACACTCAGATGGATGAAGCAGAACAGCTTTTCTTGGTAAATCCCTCTTTCCTCTTTAAAGACCTGGGTGAAGACTCCGGAATAAACCGTGGCTGTCCTGATATCGATGCCGGAACCTGTCAGATCGGATTCATAGAAGATCAGATTTCCTCTCTGCAACTGGTCAAAAGCCAATTTCCCCAAAGACTCGATCATCTTCTTGCTCTCTGGACTCCAGATTAGATCGGCCTCCGCTCCGCCGTCATACTTCACCTGCTTGACTTTGGTCTGAACGAGCAGGAAGTGGATGTATAATTCAGTCAGGTTCTTGGGCAGCTCTCTTCCCTGCCCTGTTTTTAACACATTTTCTAGAACAGTGGCATTGATCCAGCAGAACACCGGGATGTGGCACATCACCAGGAGGCTTTGGGATGACTGGATGTGGGAGATGACCCTGCTGGCCTGCTTCTGATCCATAAATCTCTTCCTGAAGTACTCCTCCTTCTGTGCATCGGTGAACCCTTTCACATCTGTTACCACGTCGACACACGCAGGCGGGATCTGGTTGGCCGCCGCGGGTCGCGTGGTGATCCAGATGAGAGCGGAGGGAAGCAGCTTTCCCACGATGAGGTTCGTCAGCAGGACATCCATGGAGGTGGACTCCGTCACATCAGTCAGGATCTCGTTGTTGTGGAAGTCCAGAGGAAGCCGACACTCATCCAGGCCGTCGAAGATGAACAGAACCTGGAATTCCTCCAACCTGCAGAGTTTAGCTTGTTTGGATTCGTTAAAGAAACGATGGACCAGTTCAACCAAACTGAACCTTTTGTCTTTCAGCACATTCAGCTCTCTGAAGGTGAAGGGGAAGATGAACTGGATGTCTTGGTTGGTTTTGTTTTGAGCCCAGTCCAGAGTGAACTTCTGGGTTAAGACTGTTTTCCCGATGCCGGCCACGCCTTTGGTCATCACTGTTCTGACGGGCTTCTCCGCATCAGAGGAGGCTTTAAAGATGTCTTCCTGTCTGATCGGCTTTTCTTCGACATGTTGCTTCCTTGACGCCGCTTCAATTTGTCTGATTTCGTGTTCTTGGTTGACCTCTCCCGCCCCCCCCTCTGTGATGTAGAGCTCTGTATAGATCTGGTTCAGGAGGGTTGGATTTCCTGCTTTGGCGAGCCCCTCAAACACACAGCAGAACCTTTGTCTCAAGTTAGATTTTAATTTTTGCGAACATTCAGTCGCACGACTTCCTAAAATTAAAAAAAAAAAGTCAACAAGATTAATCGAACGTCTGTAAAATTTAATTTATAAACAGACAGAATATGGTTCTGTTGCAGACATATTTAACCCATTAAGCCCTAAGGGTCTTACACTGCAAAAATGATCTCAAAATGAGTAAAAAATGTCTTAAATTAAAGGTATTTACCCTTAATTTGAGCAGGTAAATAAGATGATTTGCAAATGGAATTAGTATTTTTACTCTTAAAATAAGTATCTAGATAAAATGCACTTGAAATAAGACAATGCAATTGTTTTTTCTTATTTTAAGTGTAAATTTTCTTGTTCCATTGGCAAAGTGTCTCACTTAAATCCTTAATTCAAGAAAAAATGAAGAAATGACTTATTTAGATTTCATTTTTTTTGCAGTGTAGGAGGAAATTCCGCATGAAATTACATACACTGCAAAAAATATACATCTAAGTTAGTAATTATTTCTTAAAATAAGAGGATTTTTCCTTAAATTGAGCAAGTAAGTGAGACACTTTGCCATTGAAATAAGAAGATTTATATGTAAAATAAATTAAAAAAACAACCGCAGTCTCTTATTTCAAGTGCATATTATCTAATTATCTTATTTTAAGGGTAAAAAAGCTAATTCCATTGGGAAATCATCCTACTTTCCTGCTTAAATTAAGGTTAAATACACTTATTTTAAGACATTTTTACTAATTTGCAGAATGTTCTTGCAGTGTATGTGAATTAAAGCAAGTAAAGCTCCCATATGACAGAAAGGCATTGAGGAATATTTTCCAGGTGGAACCACTATTTTAAATGTCACCATGTCTGATTTATAGGTGATTAAACAAAGAAAAATTTAAAAGAATTTAGCCTCGCCAACATTTTTTCCAACATAAACACTGCAAAATCCCATTAAACTTTGTAGAAATGTGTAGATCCACATCTTGACTATAACTCAAGTATTTTAAATCTCATTTTAGTTGTTTACACTGCTATAAAACAAAAAGTATTTGTGAAAAAAATAATTTGGAAACATGTAGAATTTTTAAAGCCCCATTTTGAAAGGTGTGTGGATGAAACACCATGTGACTGTGTTTTGGCCACTTCTATAAATAGATACCGGGCTTAAGGAGTTGATAAAATATAAACTGTGAAATCAGATGCTCCTACTGTTCCAAAGGCAATCAGCCAGATCATCTTTCCTCATTCTTCTCAGAAACTGCAGAGCAAGTTTGAGAAATGTGTCGCTGCTACGCTTCGCCTGCTCTTCGTCTTCGGTGCTCCTCACGCCTTCCTTCTTCCTCGGACTTTCTGAAGCCTCTGAGGAATCACAGCTCAAAATGGTCTGAAACTTCTGCAGCTCAGCCTTCATGAAAGTCCAAAGGTTTTCCTCAAGGAGCTGGAAACGACAAATGATCAAATGACTTTCATTGACAATACAGAAGTTTAGCAGAAGTTATCTTTAAACTGCAGTTGTATTTTTTTTATTGAGCTTTGCTTAATGGTGCAAATCTGGTGCAAATCTGTAGAGGTCTTTGGGGGAAAGGTGGCGGTAGACCCAGGACAGGTGCTCAGCCAATCACAGGTCAATAAAAAGAAACACAAGACAAATGCACACGTTAAAAATTGGAATACTTAAAATACTTGTCTTTAAATACACTAGGTACGGCACGCCAGTGGAAGTGGTATTTGGGAAGTTTAATGCTCAGCAGTTTCTTATCTTTGAAGCATCAGCAGATTAAAATCAAGAGGTAAATGTTGTTTTTTAAACCTGTTAAACCACCTGCAAAGGTTTAACAAGTTTCCAGGACCCGTGTGACCCTGTTAAACCATCACTATGAAATATTAAACAGGAGCATCGGGCGGAATAAAACCCAAAAGGCGTTAAATAACACCAAACCAAAAACACTGCATAATTGCACCATATATATTAATAGTCGGAACTTTCATATCAATGCACTTTTTTGCAACATGTTTTTTCTCCTACATGGTTTACATTTGACCACTTTTGTTTACTGCTGCCCTTCATGGAAATGTTCATTTACTGTTTGAAAGCTGTACTGAATGAAATTTCTTTTTGTATGCACACTGTGCACTGAAAAAAACGATCTAGAAATAAATGAAAAATTCTTAAATTAACAGTTTTTACCCTTACTTTTCGTAGGTGAATAGGATGAATTGCCAATGAAGTTGGTATCTTGCTCCACTGGCACTGTCCCACTTACCTCCTTTTTAAAAAAAATTACTTGTCTAGATTTCAACGTTTTGCAGTGTGTATAAAAACTGACTATAAAAGTTGTCCAAGTTTGTTTTTATTCCTTTTTAAGATGTAAATTCTTACAAACAGGCAAGGTGTAGCTCCATACATTTCTCATTCCAGTAAGAAACTTAACCTTCATGCATAATTTATCTCAACATAATTAACAGCTGAGCAAAGTTTGGCTGGTCTTTGCCTCTCGGCAGGAAGTCATCCTGCAAACTGGACGTTTCGGACCTTCTCTCCCTGGAAGGATCAACTAAGCCTCAAACTAAGGGATTCAAACCAGAGGTTTGGATCCACTTTTCTCCAAGGGATCGTTTGAGTTTCTCACTGAGCAAGGGATTCATCTGCACCACAGTCTGTTCAAGTAGCGCAGGAAATCTGAGTGGCAGTCAGTGTCTCCGTTCTCCTACAAACAACTGCATTCTGGGTAAACCCTTTCCGCCCTCCTCCGAATGAGACAAAGACTGGAACTCCCCACACCGACTGGAGTCTAAGATTCAACCACTTTTCTGGAAACGTGAGTCTGCAAACCATTTCTCCTCTTCAAGTTCGAGAATCAATTTTCCCACTGAACCTGAACTAACCGCAGTGTCTTCCCCTCACCTTTCAGTTCAGGTTGAGCAGTGTTCAGAGCAACACTGGAATCTCCACAAGCTTCTCAATAAACCTGTTAAACTTTTTCCCTGGTCTCTCTGTAATGGTTTCTCTGCATGTGGGTCTGATCTTTAGCTAAATCCTAACAAATTTAGTATCTCTTTATTTAAACAAACACATGTTGAAATATAGATCTGTTTTGGGAAATCACGATATTTTACATATAAGAGAAAGGAAACTTTTTCTTCACTGAGTTAATTGCTGAGGTACAGTTATGGCAAACCAGTTGCTTCAGGAGTTTCTTTCATTGCAGACATAATAGATTAATGTGTAAAATCTGTGCTGATGAAGATTCTTAGTTATCCAGGTAGTAGTCATTCCAAAAAAAATAAAAATCCACTGGATCCACACTGGAAAAACGATCTAGAAATAAGGAAACATTTCTTAAATTAAGTGTCTTTACTCTTAATTTAAGTAGGTAAAGGAGATAGTTT
>NW_015150710.1:445817-448233 GCF_000732505.1 Cyprinodon variegatus
ATGTCCTGGCCCCTGTTATGGCCCCTGAACTGAAGACATAAAACTAAGAGAAATTCTAATGATGGTTACTGATAGGTCCAAAGGACCTATTTCACTTTTTTTCTTCACAAATTCTGTTTTGCTAATTATTTAAAAACAATAAGGTGATAACTTCAGTGGTGCTGAGATAGGATCCCACTTTTCATCTGTTAAAAGTTTTTTTTCAAAACAAAATACTCACATTTTTTACAGCTGAATTTTTCAGTTTTCTTGAATTCTTGTTCAAATTTTATAGAAAATGGTAACTTTAAAAATATGTAAAATTCCTAAATTATGAATGTACATTTACCTAACAAGACATAGAATTTTAATTAAACCTAATTGAATAGAAATTTCACTGCATGCAGCTCTCTTAATATACAGTATTTGAATCCCTTGCTGTTTTTTATTTCATGCTTTTCTGGGCCCCCATGAAAACATGCTGGCGGGGGGGAGGGGGCCAGCATGTTTTAGCCAGCATGCATTTAGTCTAGAACCGCCACTGAATAACGTATGTCTATTCTATTCAAATTTCTCTATCTGCAAATGAGTCGGTTTTATGTGTCGTCTTCTCAATACAGAGGGGCCCCCTGCCTGTCCTTGCCTAGGGCCCCATTTCCTATGTCCGCCCCTGGCTCATCAAACCATGTTTCAGTGTTAAAGGGCTAAAAATAGGATATTTTAAACATATTTTTGATTAAAAACTTCAAAAATGTCTCTTTAAATGTGATTATCCATTAGTCTGCAGAAGCACGTGTCTTAATCGTGTCAGGCTTACCTGTCCGCAGGTGGGTGGAACCCTTTATCTTAGTGTTTCTATGGGGACCAATTTCACAACATTGTTCTGAATGGCTTCAAGATCAAGACTTGGAAGACCTTGGAAGCTAATTTAACTTTCTTAAATCCAGCTTTTGCCTAAATAGATTTAAACAAGGCTGTTATTGAGTGTTTTTCTTTTTTCTTTACCTTAAATACTGCATCCAGTTCTCTTTGATGCTGAAGGACAGAGGGATCACTGCCCTCACCTTGGACCTCTTGGTCGACACTAACACAAAAAAAAAAAGATTTAATGCAGATTAAATCCTAAAAAAAACACAGATAGAAAATAAAAATGCGGTCTTCTCTTAAAATACGACTCTTTTTTCTCGTAAAATCAACCATTTACCTCAGATTTACAGACTGATCTCTGTCTTTGAACTGTTTTTCAACCTTCATAGATTTTTTTTTCATTGTGCGAAAACTGGGTGGAGGAGAGCTGGGTGTTTCCGGAGACATCCTGTAAGAGTCACAGCAAAATATCAAAAACATATGTTGACGTTTTTTATAATAAAAAAGTTGTTTTTGAACCCATCCAAGCTACAAGTCATCTGATGGATGCCTGAGGTAATGTGTTTTTTATTTTGCACTTAAATAAAAAAAAAAAAAGAATCAAAAAGTATAAGATTGAAATTCTATTTTATTTTACATATCTCACACTTTCTCCTATTTGTACTGTTATCTTTTAGATAATTTAATATATAATAAGGGAACTCCACAAGGTTCACTACCCAGATGTTTTCTTTTTACCTTAACCTATTAGCTGGCATTAATGAGTCTCTTGCTCTACTTCATATATGCTCAATTTATGATAAATTATATTGATAAAAGAACACAGTGTAAAAATTAGCCATCAGGGGCACTATTGTAATAATTTTTTTGAGTTTAACAGGTTTATTAAGGAGTTCAAAGGGTTGGATTCGGGGAAACTCAGAGAGCTGGTGAACCGGAAGATTACGGAGAAAGGTTTCTTTCCAGAATCCAGTCAATGTGGGTTTTTCCAGAGATCGAGGGGCTCGTTGGAGGAAGGACAGGTCTTTGGTTTGGTTGGTTCCTGAGGAGCAATGGGGCAGACTGCCACTTAGATTTCCTGGAGAATTTGAACGGATCGTGTGGTGATGAATCCCCTGCTCAGTGTGAAGCACAAACGATCCTTCCAGGGGGAGAAGGCCAAACATCCAGAATTCAGGATGACTTCCCAAAACTGGCAAACACTCTGGCGTTGAGGTAGTGACAGTCCACCGCTTAAGAAGTCCTCAATAATGAGCCAATCAGTAATTGTAATGATTAAAGGCGGGTATACTAGGGATGCACGATATAATCGGCCCCTTATCGGTATCGGCCTTAAAACTGAATATCGGACATCGGCCACCCCACCGATATTTAAGCCGATATTTGATCAGCTTCTGAGTTTCTAAAGTCTTAAAAAAATATATATATTATTCTTCTTCCTCAAAAACTTCTTTTTTACAGACTTAAAAACTTCTAAAGATGAGGGAAAAAATATTGATACATTAAAATATCCCAATATCTTCATATGCTGATATATTGCCATTTAAAAACACCATATCAATCTCTTTTA
>NW_015150710.1:451495-452748 GCF_000732505.1 Cyprinodon variegatus
ATTTAGACACTGTTGTTGGAAAACATGCAGTAATTTATAAATGTTTTAAATCAGGTTGTTTCCGGATCCAGACTGCGGGCCGCTAATCCGTGACCTCTGCTTTCCAGTTTACATCCGACTGAACTTTTTTGTTATTTTATGACTAAATCTAATTCAGGTTGATCATAATGATTTGAACTCTGGAATAAAGAAAACATCCAGGTCGCTGCTTCTACTCTTAAACTTAATTTAGTTATTTCAGTTTGCCGCCGCAGCTAACGATCATTTTGTAAATCGATTAATCTCTAGAGGATTTTTTTCGATTAATCAATTAATAATCGGACAACAAAAGATTCTTTTTACTAAATCAAACCCGGTTAAACTAAAAGGTTTTCCACTTGAGGAATTTTGCCAAACTGACTGATGAGAATTATTTATTTTTTTCTTTTAAATCTTAAATGCAAAATCTTTATAAATTTCTTTAGAATATTGTTAAAATTCCTGCTCTAAGCGAGTCGCTCTTTCAGCTAAATGCGTGTTTTTGAGTTTCAATGCTCCAGTTAATGATTAATCGATTATTAGTTGACGATTATTTAAATAATTGATTAATCACCATTTATTGTTTCAATGTATTTATTGTTTTTCACTTATAAAAGTTTTCTTGGCTGTCATACATTATATCACCACATCTATATATTTGGATCACGTGCAGCCTGGAGCCGGACGCTCCGGAGGGCTTTACCGTATTAACTGGAGAAGCGGCGCAAGTGAAGTTAGACGCCACCGTCGGACAACATGCGGTAATTTATAAATGATTTAAATCAGGTTGGGTCCGGATTAGCCAGGAGGTGGTTCCGGATCCGGACCGTGGTCCACTAATCTGTGACCTCTGGACTAACTTATCATCTACGGTCAAAGGTTTACATTCAGCAGGGCATTAAGAGCAATCAGTAAACCCTTTAAGTCAAACACGTTTTTATTAACCTGGACTGACTGCAGCTGAACGGGACATTTAATAGGAGCCACTCATTTTTCTCTGAGATTAAACATTAAATAGGGTGAAATTAAAATGCTTTCAGGGTTAAAATGGAACAAAAGTAAAAGCTTTAAAAGTCAGATTGAATAACTTAGACTCGACTAGAAAGAAAGTTTTAGGGTAGTTATGACATTTCCTGCATGTTTCATTAATAATCTTCACAGTGACTGGAAAAAATCTATAACTAGATGAGTCATTTTTTTTTAAAATAAGTGCATTTGTTCTTGGCTGAGGAGAT
>NW_015150710.1:453948-455144 GCF_000732505.1 Cyprinodon variegatus
AATGTTGAGATTATACTTAACACATTAACTTAACATCATTGTGTTACCATAGCAATGACTGCTTTCCTTATCCATCGGAGGGAAAAGGGTTTCCCTTTCTTATTTCTGAATATCGTTTATGCTGAGATACTGCAGTTACTACATTTAAAACTAGGCTACGAAACTAGTCCCAATTTAAAAAAAAATTTAAAGGGTAATTTTTTTTAAGTCTTTGTTTTTGTACTACTTTGCCACTAGAGGCACTGAAGTAAAACCTCAAAAACTAAACTAAAGGCTTTAATTTTCTAATGTAAAGCCAGAGGCCTAATCTCCAAACATCAATATCCTAATTTCTAAACTACATTTTTTCAAAGTAAAATTTGAGACAAACAACGGAACACATTCGTCACCTACTGGAGTCTAAGAGTCAACCTAATCTCTGGAAATGTGAGTCTGCCAACCATTTCTCCTCTTCAAGTTCGAGAATCAATTCTCCCACCGAACCTGAACTAACCGCAGTGTCTTCCCCTCACCTTTCAGTTCGGGTTGAGCAGTGTTCAGAGCAACAATAGAACCTCCACAAAACTTCTCAATAAACCTGTTAAAGTTTTTCCTTCTTCTCTCTGGACTGGTTTATCTGCATGTTGGTCCGAGCTCTTGATAAAATCATGACACGTGGTATGTGGCTTTCATATCCAACTTCAATATTTATGAACAATATAGAATGAATTACAGAGGTGACCCTTTTTTCATTTGCTTTTTATGGCAGGAGAAACAAAACAAATAATTTTAAAAAAGACTTAGAACTTTTCTTATCCAGATTTTCGTTTTTTCTCACTTGCCTTTCAGGGCCTCCGTATAATTTAGGGATCATTAACTGGTCTTATGTCGTTTACCTGATATACAGTGTATTAACACTAGATGGCACCGAAACAACTTCTGTTGTTCTGATTCGATCTGCTTAGGTATAAAAGCATAAATAGAACTGAATAATAGTGCTAACCATTAGAATAAAGACAAATACAGACAGAGAAACACTATTTACAGTTTTTATTGTACATAGATTTCCACACAGTGTATTATTAAATGAGTACAAACATTAATATCTGGCAAAAATAAGTGCATCTAGCTGTTTATTTTGGATATTGTTAAATAAAATTTCAGATAAGATACTGTTCCTGTGCTAAAATGTATTTTATATTAGAATAAAATTATTC
>NW_015150710.1:456810-458365 GCF_000732505.1 Cyprinodon variegatus
TGTTAAACCAGGTAAGTTGCCAACTCAGATAATCTTCTTCTGTCAGATGATCGTGGTCACTTACATGTCTTTCTCTTGCAGAGTGTCCATGATTGGGCGGTGCCCCGCTCCCCATCCTGAAACTTTTTGAAGTTTTCTACTGACTGTCTCTCCTTGAATACTGGGTCATTCTGTCCGCGTTTCATGACACATGCCAATAGTCACTCCATTTAATAATGTGCTATGAATATTGCTCATTTTACCATTTATTTATTAATTAGTTTAAGCTAATGTGATAGTAATATAAGGTAGCTTTAGACCAGATACTTGAAGTGGAATTTCCTTTCCGAATAGTACCATCATCACAGAGAGCAGAGTGAAGCTGAGGACTCAAACCAGAATCCAAAGCCAGGGTATAGCGGCTCAGTGAAGGTAGCGTTAAAGGTGTGAAGGTGCGTCAGATTCCCGGAGGACACTCTGTAGAAGGACAGAGTTCCAGCAGGATGATCCAAATACACCGCTACTCTGTGTGAGAGACATGAGGCAGGAATAGGGACGGCTGTCATAATGTTGTTGTGACAGACAGCGTAACCGACATCGTCGCAGCACCTCAGACTCCATGACAGTTCATTTCCTCCAAACCAGCAGTCGCTGCTGAGACCCCTCCGTGTGAGCCGTCTGTAGCTCACTGATACCAGGACTCTCCCACTCCACTCCACCTCCCAGTAACAGCGACCAGTCAGGCCATTTGTGCACAGAAGTTGATTCCACTCGAATCTGTCTGGATGATCAGGATATGACTGCTCCTCGTCGACAATGTTCACCCTTTTGTTGTTGTCAGACAGTAGTAGCTTTCTGCTAACCGTGTTTGGATCCAGTTCCAGTTCACAAAAATCTGAGGAGACACAAAATAGCTGAAGTTACTCCTTTCAATCAATCAATTTTATTTGCAACAACGGGCGTTAAAAACGTACTGTATTTTCAGGACTATAGAGCGCACCTCACTTTAAGCTGCGGCCTCTATATGTTTTGAAAAAACATGAAACGTACATATATAAGTCACCACACTATAAGCCGCTGATATCTACTGAACTGTTTAGTGGGAATTTACTCCAGTTAAATGGAGATAGATTGATTTCCCTCAGTCTGTTAGGACTCCTGTCTGCGTGGTTTGTGTTTTGTGTGTTTGTCTTCCTTCCTCCACCAGGCGGCGCCTGGTCCTGATTCACCTCCTCACACACCTGCAAAGGGTTACCTCGTTAATGGAGCGCTCTTAAGCTGCTGACTGCCACTACCTCACCGCCAGAGTGTTTGCCAGTTTTGGGAACTCTAGCCAAGCCAAGTTTTGCTAATTCAAACTGAGTTTTTTTCAACCTGAATTTTAATCTTGCTATTTTTGTCTTTGATACCCCGGCAGGAAGTCATCCTGCAAACTGGACGTTTCGGACCTTCTCTCCCTGGAAGGATCAACTGAGCCTCAAACTTAGCTGGGGATTCAAACTGGAGGTTTGGATCCACTTTCCTCCAAGGGATCATTTCAGTTTCTCACTGAGCAAGGGATTCATCTGCCCCACAG
>NW_015150710.1:458714-465386 GCF_000732505.1 Cyprinodon variegatus
TCAACCACTTTTCTGGAAACGTGAGTCTGCAAACCATTTCTCCTCTTCAAGTTCGAGAATCAATTTTCCCACTGAACCTAAACTAACCGCAGTGTCTTCCCCTCACCTTTCAGTTCCGGTTGAGCAGTGTTCAGAGCAACACTGGAATCTCCACAAGCTTCTCAATAAACCTGTTAAACTTTTTCCCTGGTCTCTCTGTTTTGGTTTCTCTGCATGTGGGTCCGAGCTCTTGATAAAATCATGACACAGTCGGCACTTTATTTTATCTTTCCAAAGAGAGAACAGTTCATCATAAGGCCCTTATTGCTTTGTAATCAGCCCTGTTCTGTTCTGATCTGGACTGCATTCGTTCTCCTTACTTACAATAATGGAAAGTATTCAGATTCAAATCAAATTATAGACACTTTGGTTAAACACTAATATGTTATAAATAAAACCTGAGAAAGAATCTTGCTTTTTATGGGAAGAAGTATGTCTTGTTTATAAATACTCACTCAGGCATTGTGTGGCCTTGCAGGTGATACAGACTGAGAGAAAAACTTTTTTAGTGAGTAGATAGCATAAATCATTATATGAAATAAGAGAAATTTCAATGTTCCGACCACAACTGTCTCCCACCGAGCTTTAATGCAGCAAATAAAATGAACGAATGGACTTTTGTTCCTGGTTGTGCCTGCTGCTAGCATGTTCTTGTGCCCTTATTCTTTCATTTTCAACTTTAACTTCCCCCTCTGGCATTTAGGAACAATCCAAAGAAAAGCCGCAGGGTTCAAAGCTTGGGAAATAAGTAGCGGCTTATAGTCAGGAAAATATTTGAGGCACAACAAAACACAAACTGGTTATAATGGAATGATTAAAAAAAAGGGCAAAAGAGGTAAATCCTGACATGAAATGAACTCAGATGAAGTGACAAGTAAAGAAAAAGGAGATTATAAACAACAAGGGTTTGAAGTATAGACATGTTAAAATCTGGAAAGACAGGAGGAAAGCAAATGATTGATAAAAAAAAAAAAGTGAAAGATAATATAACCGAAAATGTGTTTCTTTCATTGTTTATCAGTATTATTCAGACTTACACTTCTTCAGACCAGGTTTTAACCACTGCTTGCCAATATGGTCCACTCTGAAAGGTTAAAAAAAACACAGAAACAAGTGAATAAATACATTCTCTATGTATCTACTGGACTTTTAGTGTTAAAGGTTTTCTGTCACACAAATATAAACTTTTACATTTACGTTATATTTATGTTACTAATTAGAAACATAACTGTGACATTTATGACACCAGTACAATATGGTACTGGTGTTTACCAGTACCATATTGTACTGGAACCAGGACAATTGTCACAGGATCCAAACCTCCTCTCCAGCTCTTTCCAACAACGGCCAAACAAGCCTGAAGGCAGAATTCTGACACCTTCCTTCCATATGAAATAAACAGCAGTTTTGGTCTTCTGTTGAACCTTGTATATAAATCTTCTAATCTTTAACTGGTCTGGTCTGGTCTGTCTTTCCCTGCATTACTTTTACTTTTATATTTTAAGNTAATCTTTAACTGGTCTGGTCTGGTCTGTCTTTCCCTGCATTACTTTTACTTTTATATTTTAAGTAGTTTTAAAAATAGAACTTTTACAGTTTTACTTGAGTATAAAAAGCTTAAGTTTATACTCTAACTTCAACAAATAATTTTTAAACTGTAAGATTTATACTTCTACCTGAATAATAAACAATACCTTTGACACCTCTGATACATATGCATTCTTTTATCGAGAACATTTTACTACTAACAGGGCGACTATTTTACGACTTTTTACAATTATTTGTTAGGTTTCTGTTTCTGTTATGTTTTTCTTTTGAGCATTCAGTCTTACTTTAATCCTTGTTTACTAGTGTTTAGTTTTCTTTTCTGCATGTTTTATAGTCCTAGTTATTTGATTATCATTTTGTTGTTTTTTCCAGTCTTCCAGGTTTCTATTTGTTGCTCTTTGCTGCCCTCTTGTGTTCTCCTTCTTCCCTAGCTCTTTCCCTCTTGTTCTTTGCACACCTGCTCCCAGTTTCCTCATTAGCCACCTCTTTGTCTCAGTCTCCTTTAAAAAGCCCTCTCTGTTCAGTTCCCCTTTGCTGGGGACTTCTGGTTTCATGTTTGTTTGGACTTTGTTTTCCTTTTGGACTTTTGGATAACCAGCCTCTGATTTCTGTTTAGTCATTATTAAATTCACAACAGATTCACCTCTGTCTCTCAGCCTCTGCTTTTGGGTCAACACTCAATAATCAAATCCTGACATTATTAGGGCCAGGCTAGAGATTTTTTTTCTTCTATATCAAAGATAAAGTTGTAAAATTAAGAGAATAAAGTCTTAAAATTACGAGAATAAAGTCGTAATATTACGAGAAAAAAGTCACAAGAATATCCATTAAAATAAGAAGTATTAAGCCTTAATATTAAGAGAATAAAGTCCCAAAATTACAAGAAAAAAGTTGTATTTTGTGACAACTTCTACAAGAAGCACTTTCTTTCCTACAATGAGGAATGTGGAGCATCATGTGAAGTTATACTTTAGCATCGGTTTTACAAATAAGCAAATATTTTGGCACCAGCATCAAACTGGGCAGGATGTCAAAGTGGACTCAGGTTGCTGATTGGTGGAGCTGGTCGGCTGTCATCCGCTGGGCGGAGCTCCGAGCTTTCTTTCTGAAACCGGTTGTAGTTTGATGACTTTGTTCTCATAATGTTACGACTTTATTTTAGTAATATTAGAACTTTTTTCTCGTAATGTTACGACTTTGTTCTCAAAATAAATGTCAAGAATCCAGTTTGTGTGGGTTGTGTGTTTGTGTTTTCTCCCTCCACCTCCAGGTGGCGCCCGGTTCTCATTGGCCCTTCCACACACCTGCGGACGGTTGCCTCATTATCTGAGGACTCTTAAGCTGCTGACTGCCACTACCTCGACGCCAGAGTGTTTGCCAGTTTTGGGTACTCTAGCCAAGCTGAGTTTTGCTGAGTCAAACAGAGTTTTTGTCTCCCTGAGTCCTAATCTTGTTGTTTTTGTCTTTGCCTCTCAGCAGGAAGTCATCCTGCAAACTGGATGTTTGGGCCTTCTTCCCCTGGAAGGATCGTCTTGAGCGTCATACTGAGCAGGGGATTCATCTCCACAAGAACCGTTCAAGTACCACAGGAAATCTAAGTGGCAATCAGCTCCACCGCTCCTCAAGGAACCAACTTAACCTGAGTAAACCCTGTCCGCCCTCCAGCGAGTCAACCAATTTCTGGAACAACCCACACCGACTGGATTCTTGGAAAGACACAATTTCTAGAAACGTGAGTCCAGTTGCGGTTTCTGCTTTGCAAATCGTTGCTCAAATTTCCCAACAAGCCTGAACTAAACACTGAACTTCCCCTCCCACTTTCTAGTGCCGGTTCACCAGCGTTCAGAGTAACACTGGACCCATCTCGAATTGTATTCAATAAAACCTTGTAAACCTTCCCCTGGTTTCTCTGAGTGGTTTCCTGCATGTGGGTCAGATTGCTGAAAAAGATCACGACAATAAAAACATTCTAAAAATCTCTAACCTGGCCCTAATACTCCATCGTGCTATTTAAAATAAATCTGGAAACAGAAAATGATTCTAACCGCATACCTGAGGATTTCTAGTTTGCAGTGTGGATCTTCCACCCTAGAAGACAGAAGCATCACTCCTGAATCCCCTGGGTGATTGTAGCTCAGGTCCAGCTCTTTCAGGTGGAACGGGTTAGAGCTCAGAGCTTTGGCGAGAGATGCACAGCCTTCCTCTGTGATCAGGCAACCTGTAAGGCTGAGGGTTGTATATGGAAAAGAGATTTGAATTTATCTGAAAATTCACTCCACCCAAAGGTTTGACATAAACCATTTGTATTCTAACCTAAGGCTCTCCAGTTTACAGTTGGGACTTTCCAATCCAGCTGAAAGTTTTTTTACTCCTGAGTCCTGCAGCTTGTTGTTACTCAGATCCAGTTCTCTCAGGCTGGAAGACTGACAGCTGAGAACTGAAGACAGAGCTTCGCAGCTTCTGACAGAGAGGTTACAGCCACTCAGTCTGGGGGAAAGAAAAACAAAGAAAATACAACTAAAAGCTGTTTGTAATATAAGAGATGAAATATCTGAAATGTTCTCTCTACCTACAGGGCTCTGGTCGAGGCTTTGACCACTGGAAGCAGTTTTAGAAGAGTTTCTTCTTCAGCAGAATATTTCTTTAGGTCAAACAGAGCCAAGTCTTCGTCGGAAGTCAATAAGATAAAGACCAGAGCCGACCACTGAGCCGTAGAGAGTTTACCCGTGGAGAGGCTTCCTGATCTCAGGTACTGTTGGATCTCCTCCACAAGAGAACGGTCATTCATCTCATTCAGACAGTGGAACAGATTGATGCTTTTCTCCACAGAAATATCACTAACGATTTTCTTCTTGATGTACTGGATTGTGTCTTGGTTGCTTTGTGAGATGCTCGGTTTATGTGCCTGCAAGCCGAGTAGGAGGTTTTGATTTTCTGGCTGAGAAAGTCCTAACAGAAAGCGAAGGAACATGTCATGGTGTCCTGCGGCAGATTGTAAGGCTTTGTCGATAGCATGCTGGTGAAGTTGGATTGCTGCAGCTCTGCGTTCTCCTCTTTCTGATGTATTTTGTTTTTCCATCATCGGATTAAGTCCAGAGTTAACGAAGGTCAGGTGGACATAAAGAGCAGCCAGGAACTCCTGAACGGTCAGATGGATGAAGCAGAAGACCTTGCTCTGGTACAGTCCTTTCTCCTCTTTAAAGATTTCCGTGAACACTCCAGAGTACAATGAGGCTTCTGTGATATCGATGCCACAATCCCTCAGGTCAGCTTCGTAGAAAATCAGGTTTCCTTTCTGCAGTTGATCAAAAGCCAGTTTGCCCAGAGACTCGATCATTGTCTTACTCTCTGGTCCCCAATGTGGATCCGTTTCTACGCCTTTATCATACTTGACCTTCTTAATCTTGGTCTGAACCACCAGGAAGTGGATGTACATCTCGGTCAAAGTCTTGGGCAGCTCTGCTTCTTGTCTTACCTTTAGCACATCCTCTAAGACTGTAGCATTGATCCAGCAGAAAACTGGGATGTAGCACATGATGTGAAGGCTACGTGAGGATTTGATGTGGGAGACGATCAGGTTGGCTTTCCTCTTATCTTTAAACCTCTTTCTAAAGTACTCCTCCTTTTGAGAATCTGAGAATCCTCTAACTTCTGTCACCAAATCCACATTCTGAGGAGGTATCTGATTGGCCGCTGAAGGTCTTGATGTTATCCAGAGTAGAGCGGATGGAAGCAGCTTCCCCCTGATAAGGTTTAACAGCAGAACGTCCACTGAAGCGGACTCCGTAACATCCGTCATGATATCCTGGCTGTGAAAGTCCAGAGGAAATCGACTCTCATCCAGACCATCAAAGATCAACAGAACCTTAAATTGATCCAAATTGCTGATGTCTTTGATTTCTGGGAAGAAGTGATGAATAAGTTTCACCAAACTTATTTTTTTGTCTTTTAGCAGATTGAGTTCTCTGAAGGTAAATGGGAAAGTAAAGTGAATATCCTGATTTGCTTTGTCTTCAGCCCAGTCCAGAGTGAACTTCTGTGTTAGGAAGGTCTTCCCAATGCCTGCGACTCCTTTGGTGAGAACTGTTCTGATTGGTTGAGCTTTTTCATGACGAGGCTTAAAGATGTCCTCCTTTCTGATCGTTTCAGGGTAGTCTAGTTTTCTGGAGGTTGTTTCGATCTGTCTGACCTCGTGTTCTTCATTAACCTCCCCAGTTCCTCCCTCTGTAATGTGGAGCTCTGTGTAGATCTGGTTTAATAAGGTCGGGTTTCCTCCTTTAGCAATTCCTTCAAAGACACACTGGAATCTCTTCTTTAGGTTCGATTTGTGTTTTTTCTGATACTCTGTTGCAGAAGCTCCTGTAAAAAGTCAAAAAATAAGATGATTGAGAGAAGAAGATTTTCCTTTAACCTAAACAAAAACCTGGAACAAGTACAGCTATTCTTCTTNTAAACAAAAACCTGGAACAAGTACAGCTATTCTTCTTAAAAGGTGAGTATTTTAGGAAATCAAGACTATTTCCAGGATATTAATTTCAAAGATTTGTTGGGATCTGGAGGTCTGTCCACTTTCTCCACCAGAGGGCGTACGAGATCTCCTGGAGCCGGAGCTGATTGCAACCACCTGTCGCTCATCTGCTCATCAGGAGATCCGTATTTAAGGAGGCAGAGGACGTCTCTCCAGGGCCAGAGTGTTTGCCAGTAACGGTTAGCAAGCCTGAGCCAACCAGCCTGTCTGAACCTCTGGCTCCCTGATAACCTGAACCCGAAACTGATCTGTTCTCTCTTCTCTGCTTCCTAGAGTGAACCTGCCTGAAACCTGAAACCCTGAAGAGTTTCTCTGCCGGTGATCTGCCTGTCCATTCTCTGAAGAATTATTCCTGTCAAAGTTCTGCCTACCCGCTCTCAGAAGATTCTGGAAGGAAACTCAGATCTGTTATCTGCCAACACTCAAATTAAGCTCTGCCTCTGCCTAGCCCTCAGCCTGCCGACAGCCTCTGGACCCTCTTGGTTCCCCCCCTCTGCCGCTCAGCTCAACTCCAGAACAGGTACAGCCTTGCTCACTCTCAACCTACAAATTACCTG
>NW_015150710.1:466946-467913 GCF_000732505.1 Cyprinodon variegatus
ATTACCTTAGATAGGAATCAGTTGTATAATCAAAAGTCGGGCTCATGTTAGGAAAAGTGAACAGTCTGTTGTGGTTCATTTTATGGGAGGTCATTCTGATTCCTAGCTCTTCCTGTTCTACTAAATTTGAAAAATAAACAATTTTTTCACCTGAGCGAAGTTGCCCCCCCCCCAAAATTAGTGCTAAGTTTGTGCAGCAAAAATTTTCGTTTGTGCTGGTTTGGATTTGAAGATATTAATGAAAATGTAAAGGTCAAAAGGTCAACCAGCCCCCCCACCTTATTCAAATTAGACAAAATTGGTGTCAAACGTTTGTGCAGCAAAAATTTTCGTTTGTGCCGCTATCGTTTTAAAGATATAAAGAAATATTTCTAGAGGTCATTAAAGGTCAAAAATTTTCGTTTGTGCTGCTTTGGCTTTGAAGATATTAATGAAAATGTAAAGGTCAAAAGGTCAACCGGCCCCCCCACCTTCTTCAAATTAGACCAAAATTGGTGTCAAATGTTTGTGCTACGTTTGTGCAGGTTTGTGCCGCTTTCATTTTCTTCAAATCTTCAAATCAAAAGCAGCACAAACGACAATTTTTGCTGCACAAACGGACCTGAGTTAATTGACACCCATTTCATCTGATTTGAAGAAGGTGGGGGGGGGCTGGTTGACCTTTGATGACCTCTAGAAATATTTCTTTATATCTTCAAATCGATAGCGGCACAAACGAACATTTTTGCTGCACAAACGTTTGACACCAATTTTGTCTAATTTGAATAAGGTGGGGGGGCTGGTTGACCTTTTGACCTTTACATTTTCATTAATATCTTCAAATCCAAACCAGCACAAACGGAAATTTTTGCTGCACAAATGTAGCACTAATTTTGTCTAATTTGAAGAAGGTGGGGGGGCCAACTTCACTCAGGTAATTTTTTCCACTCTTACTTCTATTTTACCCCACTGTCTCTCTAAACATGCA
>NW_015150710.1:469404-470537 GCF_000732505.1 Cyprinodon variegatus
GTTTTTAAACTGCAGTATCTATACTTCTACTGAAGTAACAAATGTGTGAACTTTTGACACCACTGCCCACGGGGATTACTTTCTTGTGTTGGCTTATACAAGGGAGCTCTGTGATTGGTTGCAAACCATCCCGTTTTAAAAAAAAATTGTGTATCGAGGCATGTCATGAAAATCTCAAAAATCAACACACAAATGCATTGAAGTTTAAAGAACTCTGGTACTTTGGTATTTAATTTATAATTGTTTATGGACCAAAAATACTTTGGCGAATCATTTGACGTGCATGCGTGAATCACATATGTGTATTTGTGAAAATTGAGACCGATCAACCTCCATAGTGACTTACCACTTGGGTTAGTCAGCCATGTTGTCATAATTATAAGAAACAATACAGCTTCTCTGGATTCAGTGTAATCACTAATTGTAGAAAAAGAACTTCTGAAAATGTCTGGATGCCCAAAAATACAAATAAAAAAAAAAGTCAGGATGTTTTAGCTGTTTTAAAAAGTCATGGATGGAGTTGCTGTGTTCTTACTTCCCCGTTACTTCAGGGCGAGTACGAGTAGAAGATTGAAGAGGTTTGCAGCCCAGCTGGGTTTAATTGTAAATGTGGGGTTACCCTTTAAGCAGAGGTTGTTGTACGGGCAAAATATCCACATTTATTTCAAACAGATTTGGATGCTTTTTAATAATTACCATATTAGAAGATTTTAGTTTTATTGAACTTTTTTGATGTTCCCGTTAAAAGGGAGTTTTTCCTCTCCACTGTCGCTACAAGCATGCTTAGTGTGAGCGAATTCCTTAGAGTCAATGATTCAATGCCACCAACTGGTTTTCCTTAAATAGAAAACATTGCATTTGACTGGATGACCTGCTTGAAATATAAAGTGCCTTGACTTGACATGTGTTGTGAAATGGCGTTATAGAAATAAACTGAATTGAATTAAAGGAGTCCTATTTCCCTGAAAAATGCTGGAATTCTGCATCTGAGTATTAAAGTTAATTAATTAATGTCAGGAATCCAGTTTTTGTGGTCTGTTTTTGTGTTTCCTTTCTCTCTGGAAGGTTCAACTGAGCTTCTAACTGAGCTGGGGTTCCAAACAGGAAGTTTGGATCCACTTTCCCCAAGAGGT
>NW_015150710.1:471010-472518 GCF_000732505.1 Cyprinodon variegatus
TTTTTCATATGAAAAAAACAAACCATTTTGAGAAATTACATTTAATTTAGTTGTCATGTTGAGGCCATAAAAAAGTGTGATAGTAATTTATGTATTTTCTTCATTTATGCCCAGAAACAAAGACTGAATAAAAAATAAATCTAATCCGCTTCCTGAAAAAAAAATCCTTGGGAAGGTTTAAAAAAAACCTTAATCGTTTTTATTCTTACTCTCCTTCCACTAAGCTGGTGTCCAGCTTTGGAGACAGTTTTAGGAACCGTGTCCCAGTCAGTTTTCAGGGACATGCAGCTGGCAGCATAGAAGCCAGGTTTCTGCACATTGTTCAAGGGAGAAACAAACATGAATGTATATTATGGTAGTGATCAGTTTGATAATCTGAGCAGAAAACCAAAAAAGAAATTAAAGAGATTATTTAAAACTGAATAATAGTGTTCAGTAAGAAAAAAAACTCAGTATAAAAACCTATAGAAACCAACTCAGAGCATTATATTCTCACCCTTCATGTTCACGCTGGTCGTTGTCTTTGAACACGGTTATTGGATCCATGGAACGATCACTCTTCAGGGAAACACAGCTGGTTGGAGGCGATTCTGGGCTCTTCTGATTACTACTGTCAGAAATCAACAATAAATATTTAATATGCATCTGCTGCAAGATAACGGAAGAGTTTAAGGTCAAGCAGAGTCTGTTAAAGTTATAAATGGATCTGGGGAAGTGTTGGTCTATTCGGTTAGAGAGTTACCAGGTTAGATCCCCACAAGCTTCACTCTGGGTTCCTGAGCAAGACCCTTAACCCCACGCTGCTCCCCAGGCGCTGCAAAGTGGCAGCCCACTGCTCCCCAAGGGGATGGGTTAAATTTAGAGTTAAATTAGATCAATAAAGTTCAATTCCCCATTCTAAGCCATCTTTCTGCCAGCTTTATTTTGGTAGATGGGGTTGTTTCCCAGAGACCGAGGTCATGCTTGATCAAATAACACATAGATTTTAATGTGTTAATGTAGCTACTGTCTATACTTGTTTATCAGTTAATATTTTTATGAGAATATAAATATGGATATAGTAATATTGATTACTAAGAAAACTGATCCATTTAGTTTACCGTTCAGTGAAAATACAAACGTATTCATTGAACGTGTTCATGCAGAACACTGCGAACAGAAACAGAATATTTTAGTAAGACTATGATGCTGATGAACTGAGGATCCAGGGTCAAAGCCTTTTGATTGGCGTTTGGTGTTCAAGCGTTATGGACACCCAGAGCACGTTTGATCTGAACCCATTATTAGACTGCATATAGACTGCACAGAGACCGTACATAGACTGCACAGAGACCGTACATAGAATGCACATGGACTGCATATAGACTGCACATATACTGCACATGGACTGCACATGGACTGCACATAGAATGCACATGGACTGCACATGGACTGCACATAGATTGCACATAGACTGCACATAGACTGCACATAGACTGCACATGGACTGCACATAGACTGCACATAGA
>NW_015150710.1:477957-479851 GCF_000732505.1 Cyprinodon variegatus
AATTCACTGGCACTGGTCCATCTGGGCTTATTTAACAAAAGTCTTAGTGCATCATTATAAGCCACCTTCAACTTATGCAGACTGGCTATTTTAAAGTTGCACCACAAATGTGCCGTATACAGTGATGTGCAATATGATCTGAACAAGTTCAGTTTCACTGCGTCAGAACAGAAAAATCCATATATATATATATAAAACACCACATCCATAGAATTGTCTGTAAAGCAACTTCAGATAACATGATTTGAATTAGCGCCAGACTGTGCATGTTGCTTTAGGTCAATAGAATACATTAATTAGGCTATGTATGCTTCCAAAAAAAAATCCCCCTCATTTTTATTTTTACAACTCGACTGCTGATAAGATGGGATAAAGTGCGTTCCTTCTCTACTAAATACGGGACAGGTACTTCTATTTCTAAATACAGAACGATTCAGTTTTTCAAGGGACAGTTGGCAACCCTAATAAATAGAAAAACCACCCTGCATATCTTTAGGAATGTAAAACATAGAAACATAGAAAGAAATCACCTTCCATCAGCAGGACGTTCAAATAAAAGTCGAAGACTTCTGACAGACACCTGGTCAGAGGACGCAGAGCTGAGGATATGAAATAATGCTGGCTAAATAAAGTGGGTCCTGAGCTGTGATGTGAAAAATATCTACTGTTGACAGTTAGAAAGGAATATCTTACCTCTGAGGTTTGGCCTGGGCCTCAGGTTGCCCTGTTGGCCCTGGCTGCTCCATAGCAGAGGTTTCACAGAGACAGCCGCTCTGGAGAGTCGGTGTTCAGAACTTCTAGCTGGGAATCAGAGGTCAGCAGTACAACCTCAACGAGATTATTTACCCAAACTATTATTCAACAGTGAAGAGGAGATTGCGTTGCTTAAAATAAACTCAAACCGGTCTGCTCCTTTCCTGGTTTGACACTTCCTGCATTTTTCTCTAGTGACTCATAAATAGTTAATATATAACTAATAAAAAACTGCTTCGGTTTTGTAACTATGAAAGCATAAATAATCAACAGTAAAACAAATAAATTATTAGAGAATTATAAACTTTTCATAGGGATGTTTTTCAGCACAGGTTAAATCAATGCCTTCAATGATCAGAAAAAATAAAAGCTCTAAAGAATGATTAAAAATATAGACAGATAGAAGATTTTTCAGCCATTATTTCTCACCTTTTGAACTTCCAATATAACTGAAGATCTAGAATAGTGTAGAAAATCCCTCCAGAAGAGCACGTTGCTGTGTGCCCTTATCAGTCGTAGAGTCTATGGGAATTTTAAAAGAAACCTCAACTTGAAAGTTCAGAAGAGATGAAAAACCAGTCTGACCTGTATTTCTATGGGTTTCACCACTAGAGGGAGCTTTATTTTTGACTTGTAATGGAGAAGCAGAAATGTTTTCTTTTTTTTTTATTATAGCCTTTTAAAGGTTCATGCACTGGAATTTTCTCACATTTTGCAGCATCGCTGCAGATTTCATTATGGATGTAGTTTAATTATTAATCAGCGGGGTCCAAATAAAGTAAATAATCAACCAGTAAAGGTCCAGAGACATTTTTAATTATAATCTGTTACTTTAAACAGAATTTAACCCTAAAATAAAATAAAATGTATATGCAACCGTGTTGTACATTGACTTTTTAATTAAAAAAAGAATAAATATATATATATATTCAAAAATAGAAAACGTTTCCATTTTAATATCAAAGTGTTTTTTCAATTAGAGATCAACAATCGTTCAGTTAAACAATCGTCCTGACTCACTTTCTTTATAAAACCCCTGAACTGAGCGTTTGTTATTTTCTTTCTTTTTTCTGTCTTAATGACCAAATTGACCAAATGCCCTTTTCCATCCAGCGATCTAAATGCAGAGATTTATTTCTAC
>NW_015150710.1:479861-482236 GCF_000732505.1 Cyprinodon variegatus
TGACAGTGCAGCTCCTGGTCCTGACAGTGCAGCTCTTGGTCCTGACAGTGCAGGTCTGCAGCCAGACCCCTCTCGATGGAGGTGGGTCTTTAGGTTTACTGAGTGGCTGATTGAGGATTGTGGGAGTTTAGTTGTGCTAGAGTCAATGCAGGGTGAACAGAATGATGGTAGCGTCTGAAGGATAAGCTCTTGATTACCGCTTGAGGAAGGAGTAGTGAAGAGATCTGGGAGGAAGAACTCAGCTTGGACCAGACTGCAGCAGAAACAAAGGAGGACAATGGGACCAGTCTGACAAACCAAGGAAAAAAACTCGGAAGATTAGATTAGATCAGATTAGATTCAACTTTATTGTCATTGCACAGGTACAGCAGGTACAAGGCAACGAAATGCAGTTTAGGTCTAACCAGAAGTGCAATAGCAGCAAGTGCAGGATAAATAATGGTTCAATAAATACAGGACATGGGTTCTACTCAATAAGTATAGAGATGAATACCATTATAAACAGAATCTTACTAATAAATGAATATAATATATAGATAACTAGTGTTATGAACTAAATTACAGCTGGATATGTATCGATTTTCTTTTTTCTTAGATTGTGTCTCTCACAGTGGACACGCACCTACAACGACAATATCCTCCATGACTTCTAAGTGGGAGAAGTTAGAAAATAGCAGGTTTTAATACTCTATCAAACTAGAAACAGTCGTCATTACACATAGCAATATTCACACATCTTTGCCGATGTTTAAATAAGTATATTACAAAGGTAGTACGTGTTAGCTAACATGCTAATGGAAGTAAACATATTGCATTTCAGCAACCATTTTCAGTAACAGCCGAAAGATAATGTGGTTAATTGAACAAACCTTTCCTATATGCAGGTTGGTAAACATCAAGCAGTGCATGCTATAAAATCTTCAGTATTCTATATGTAACAATCTATAATTAGTTTTACATTTTAGCAAAAGTCAAACATGGTATAACTAATATGACACATTTATATAGATATTCATAATCTAACACTTCAGTTTACACTCAAAGCTGCTTCCAAAGACTTGCAGTTTTCATAAGAACAGAGTTTCAATGTGGAACCATAAGACCAGAACCCGAATCCAGGATAAACTGGTTCTTTGAATGTGGTGTTTACAGTGTGTAGGTGGATAAGCCTGCCGGAGCAAACTTTATAGTAGGACAGAGATCCAGCTGGATAGTCCAAATGGACAGCGATTCTGTTGGACACCGTGGAGGATGATGGCGAGGAAAAGGAGATGGTCGTAACGGTGTTGTTGTGCCAGACGGAGTACCCAACAGTATCAGAGCAGCTCAAACTCCAGGACTTATCGTTCTCTCCAAACCTGCAGTCGGTTCTGAATCCTCTCCTCTTGATACTTCTGTAACTGACGGAAATATGAACCCTTCCCTTCCACTCCACCTCCCAGTAGGAGCAACCAGTCATCCCGTTTCTGCACATTAGCTGCCACCAACTGAATCTGTCTCCGTGGTCTGGATACGGCTGCTCCTCCTCCAACACCGTCACCGTCCGCTGGTCGTCGGACAGCTTCAGGTTCGTGTTTATCGTGTTTGTGTCAAACAAAAGTTCACAGAAGTCTGATGGAGAGAAACAAATGAAGTTTTTTGGGGGTTTTTTGTGTATGAAATTGATTATTTCATCATAACTTACATTTCCGTAGACTAGGTGTTAACCATTGCTCTCCACTGTGGTCCACCCTTCAGGAAAATGGAAATAAACAATTAACCAGAAAAGGTGTACAATGACCTTCAACAAGTCTTCCTGCTGTTCCTCGCCTCCTCTCCATCTTTGTGGCTAACTCCACGACTCGACTCATCAAATTGGTGTCTGAAAATACCTCAGAGTTTCCAGTCTGGTGGACTTTAGGCCAGCAGAACTTTCTCCAAGGTCATTGTAGCTGAGGTCCAGCTCGGTCAGGTGACAGGGGTTGGCGCTTAGAGCTGAGATCAGTGACGCACACCCTTCCTCTGTAATCTGACAACCTGATAGCCTGTAATTAAAAAACACAACTTTCTCAAAAATAAGCTATGAATACGAGGGGTTCTATACAAATGAAGGCTCATCATCTTTAACCTAATGCTAAGGGTGTCGTTAGGGTTCATATTAGGGCTGCGACAACGAATCGATAAAATAGATAAAAATCGAATTTTAAAAGCGTTGGCAACGAATTTCATCATCGATTAGTTGTGTCGTGCGATTAATGCGTCATCCGCCGCCGTCGTCATCACTGCTAGAAAAAAAAAAATACGGCAGAGCGAGCCAGCGCTCTATTGACCGATACAAACGCAAGCTGCGTCTCAATTCGCAGACAGCCTGCGCTTTGTAAAGCGAAAAAAGTCAT
>NW_015150710.1:485378-488168 GCF_000732505.1 Cyprinodon variegatus
GATATCAAAAAAGTACTCCAGAGTGTTGTTCAGCATGGGGGTGAGTAGAAAATGAAGGCTAATCATGTTTTGGGTGTACTATTCCTTTAACTCTTTACTCCTTGTATACAGTCATAGATCTTTGTTATTATTTTTGATGTTTAGTAGAAGCAAGATATCAGCAGAGAGAGCTAGCAGGCTACAAACAAAAGCTAACACCTAAATGTGTAAATCTCAGGTGTGAAACCTCAGATGTGAAAATTACAGGTATAGCACCCCTAGTGGCCAAAAATTACACCGTGTGCCTTTAAATCAAGATCCAGATCACCAATAGTGAACTCACCTGAGGCTCTCCAGTTTACAGTGTGGACTTTGTAGTCCGACAGAGAGGATCTTTACTCCTGAATCTCCCAGGCTGTTGTTGCTGAGGTCCAACTCTCTCAGAGAGGAGTTCTCTGATGCCAGGACTGTGGACAGAGCTTCACAGCTGATCTCAGACAGGTTACAGCAACTGAGTCTGTGACAAAGTAACACAAACTTTAGAAAATGCTGAAATTAAGATGATTAGCTGGCAAATAAAAAGCTACATTGAGATGGACCTACAGAGCTTTGTTGGAGGCTTTGACCACTGGCAGAAGCCTCAGCAGAGCCTCTTCTGAAGCAGAGTATTTCTTCAGGTCAAACACGTCCAAATCCTTCTCCAAGGAGAGTAAGATGAAAGCCAGAGCTGACCACTGAGAAGAGGACAGCGTACACGAGGACAGACTTCCTGATCGCAAGTACTGCTGGATTTCCTCCACTAAAGAACAATCGTTTAGTTCATTCATACAGTGAAACAGATTAATGCTTTTCTCAGGAGACAGATTCTCAGCTATCTTCTTTTTTATGTAGTCTATCGATTCTCGGTTGGTTTCTGAGCTTCTAATCGACTGTAGGAGCAGCCCTTGCAGAAGCTTTTCGTTGGTTGGCAAGGAAAGACCTAGAAGAAAGCGCAGGAAGAGGTCCAGATGTCCGTTTGTACTCTCTAAGGCCTTATCCACAGCTGTTTGGTGCAGCTCGGTTTTTGAACATTCATTTTGTCTTTCTTTCAATACTTGGGAGGATCTCAACAGGTTGACTCCGGTGTTCTTGAAGGTCAAATGGACATAAAGAGCAGCCAGAAACTCCTGGACGCTCAGATGGACGAAACAGAACACCTTCTCCTGGTGCAACCCTCGCTCCTCTCTGAAGATTTGTGTGAAGACTCCTGAGTAAACTGAGGCTGCTTGGACATCAATACCACACTCTGTCAGGTCAGATTCGTAGAAGATCAGGTTTCCCTTCAACAGTTGCTCAAAGGCCAGTTTACCCAGAGACTCAACCATCTTTGTGTTCTCTAGGGTCCAGTGTGGATCTCCCTCCGGCTGGCCGTCATATTTGACCTTTTTCACTTTTGTTTGAACTACCAAAAAATGGACGTACATCTCAGTCAGGGTCTTTGGCATTTCTCCTTTATCTCTAATCCAAACACACTCCAGTACCGTAGCTATAATCCAGCAGAAGATGGGAATGTGACACATGATGTAGAGGCTTCTCGACGCCTTGATGTGGGAGATGACGTTCTTCGCCTGCTTCTTTTCTTTAAACCTCCTCCTGAAGTACTCTTCCTTTTGTGAGTCGGTGAATCCTCGGATCTCCGTCACCAGGTCAACACACCGGGGAGGGATCTGATTGGCCGCTGCAGGTCGTGTGGTTATCCAGAGGCGAGCAGAAGGAAGCAGTTTCCCCCTGATGAGGTTTGTCAACAACACACCCACGGAGGTGGACTCTGTGACGTCAGTCAGGATCTCGGTTTTCTGGAAGTCAAGAGGAAGTCGACACTCATCCAGACCATCGAAGATGAAAAGAACCTGGAAGTCGTCAAACCTGAAGATTTGCGCTTCTTTGATTTCTGGGAAAAAATGATGAACAAGTTCCACCAAGTTGAACTTTCTCTTTTTCAGCATATTCAGCTCTCTGAAGGTGAAGGGAAAGATGTACTGGATATCCTGGTTGTTTTTGTCCTCGGCCCAGTCCAAAGTGAACTTCTGAGTCAGGAGGGTTTTTCCGATACCAGCTACCCCCTTCGTCATCACCGTTCTGGTCTGTTCAACCCTTCCTGGTGGTGCTCTAAAAACATCTTCTTGCCTAATTGTTTTTTCTGGCGTTTCCTGTTTCCTTGAAGCCGTTTCGATGTGTCTGATCTCATGTTCATCGTTGACCTCTGCAGCTCCTCCCTCTGTGATGTAAAGCTCAGTGTAGATCTCATTCAGGACGGTTGGGTTTCCTTCCCTGGCAATCCCCTCAAACACAAACTGAAACTTATTTTTTAGGTTAGCTCTGTGTCTCCGCTGAAAGTCTGTGATAGGAATTCCTGCGGGGAAAAACAAAAAGGTTTTTAAATTGTTTTCTGCTTAAACAGAAAACAAAGCTTCCTCTCTCTGACACCAAAGGCAATCTGAAAGAATATTTCTTTATGTTGAGAGAAAAATAACAGAGTGAAACAAAGAACAGGCGTGTTTTTGATATGTGCACAGATTGCATGTTGCAGTTTTACCTACAGTAAATCATTCTATCATCCACAGTGATTCAAAAAACAATGGTTCTGGAAATGAGGACTCCATGGGCTTGTAAACAGTAAAAAGACACATCCTTCTATTGTCATCTACTATATTCAAATCTGTGGGCATTTTAAATATTTTTTCATAGGTTAAAACATTAGGTCAGAGTTCTGAGAAATGTGCATCGGGATTATTTCTTAAAATTTCCAGATCTCACAACTGAAAGTTTTCA
>NW_015150710.1:490253-492558 GCF_000732505.1 Cyprinodon variegatus
TTAGGCAAGACCCTTCATGGGGTGACAGTGGCGTCGGATGTAGGAGTTTGCCCTGAAATTGAAGCATTGTCTACTGATGGTGGTCAGAGGGCCCGGTGGCGCCAGTGTACGGCAGCCCTGCTTCTGTCAGTGAGCCCCAGGGCAGCTGTGGCTACAATGTAGCTTGCCACCATCAGTGTGTGCATGAATGAATTAAGTGTAAAGTGCTTTAGTCAAGTCATTTAGTCATTCATTTCCTCGATCCTGGTGGCCAGTAGATTGAGAGGGTTTTCATGTATGTCCTGTCTTCTGATCATTTCGTGGTCCTTCTACACAGAGCCCTCAGGGTTTTAGGTCGGTACGCGGAGAAGGTCAGTTTTAATACTGTAAGCCTGGCTCCAAGGAGGAGACCAGTTTAAAGTTTCTGCAGAAATCCTGGTACCACGTCTTGTCTCTGTCCCCTAGACCAGCGGTCCCCAACCTTTTTTGCACCACGGGCCGCTACATGTCAGACAATATTTTCACGGACCGGCCGAGGGGGGGGGGTGTAAATACGATCAAGTAAAATGATATGACCGGCATAAAATCAAATACAAACGGCATAAAAATAAAACAACAAGCCGGTCCCATCTAGGCAAAATTGGAGACAATGACGCACGAAGCGTTCTCCTGATGTCCAGTCTGCTCCGTAGATTTGTTTTGGTCGCTGTAACCGCAGAAAATCCCGCTTCACAAAGATAGGATGTTATAGATAGGATGAGTCTTGGCCTGAATTAACCTGTGTCAAGAGGCACAGATGCACCGACTGATGGAATTGGGAGAGAATATCGAAATTTTTTATTTATTTTTCAAAATAAAACATCACTCAGACTCTGATCGTCGATATATATATATATATATACTTCCTTCTGTGCTGCCCGGTACCGGTCCACGGCCCGGTGGTTGGGGACCGCTGCCCTAGACCACTGGACCTCAGTCTGCAGCAGTTCTACAGCTCCGCATTTCTGTTCTGTTTTGTTTTAATAAATGTTTTGAACTTTCCTACTGACTGTATCACTTTAAATACTGGGTCCAGCTAAATCCAGCTTCCTTTAGCTTCTGTTTGTTTCTCTGTTGCATTTTGTTTTTCTGTTNTAATTGTTTCCTAACATTGGAATTTTTTTTGTGAAAATTTAGATTCCAGGAACAGGATATTTGTAAGAGTCTGTTGACTCAGGAGTTTCTCTTGGTCATATGTCTATGTCTTAATCCAACGTTTCGTTTAAGTGTGTGTGTGTGTGTGTGGGGGGGGGGGTTCTTTGTCATGGTTTGTATATTTTCAGCGGAATGATAAAAGCCAGGTACGTTTGCATTTTAAATAAAATATATAACATCTTACTGCTCTGCAGGAGATCTGCTAGATTCTCATGTTTCATTCCTCTCAGGAAGTCCAGCACCATCTTCAGAAATGACTCCCTGATCCTCCTCCTCTGCTCTTCATTCTCACCAACCAGAACTTCTTCGTTCTCCATTTCTCTCCCTGAATCGTAGGAAGAATCTGGATCCAGAACTTTATGAAAATTCTTCAGTTCATTCTTCATAAAAGTCAGAATATTTTCCTCCAGTACCTGCAGAAGAGATTTCATTCAGCTTTTACCTGAAGATTATTGATCATATTTCACACCATTAATAAAGTGTTGTAGAGATTGTTTTAAACTTTATATTTTTTGAAAAAGCAAATGCAAGTGAAATAAATGCAGCTGAATATTATTGCTGCTTTTACTAAGAATCAACAAGTATTTAAAAAGGCTACAAACATGCTTCACAAAATGGAAACAAAGCACAAGAGGGAGTCGACTACAGAGCCAGGTGGGACCAGACCTCCGTGAAGATGTTGAGGTGATGCTCAGGAGAAAGTTGGAGAAAAAAAGCTACTTTTCCTTTAAGTCTTTTTTAAACATAATCTTTTAAAAAATTATAGAAAACAGAATTTTTAGCCCTGAAAATCTGCAGTGGTCCCACTTGAACTGTTGATCAACCTGTTTGCAGAGCTAATTTTGCTTTTTGTTTGTATTTCTTTAACTTGGTGTTTTCCGTTGCATTTGATCTGCCCTGATAGCTCACCTTAATTACTCATGCCTTTCACTTGCTTTACTCTGCCCGGTAACTAGTCCTCATCCTCACCTGGGTTTCTCCTTTATATTCTGCTAAGCCCAGCTATCAAGGCCAGATCATTGTTTCTCTTATGCCTGTCTGTTTCTGTAGTTTTTAGTTATTTGCAACATTCATGTGATTCAGTCGGGGCGACAGTGGCGTTGGATGTAGGAGTTTGCACTGAAATCCAAGG
>NW_015150710.1:493533-496374 GCF_000732505.1 Cyprinodon variegatus
TTCCTACTGACTGTATCACTTTAAATACTGGGTCCAGCTAAATCCAGCTTCCTTTAGCTTCTGTTTGTTTCTCTGTTGCATTTTGTTTTTCTGTTTGTGCATTTTGCAGTTTGCATGGTTCCCTTCTTTGCTGCACCTGACAGGCACCTTTTGAATTAGAGCTAAGCCAAAAAAAATAGTCATTGACCAATGGCATCTAGTTGCTTTTCTTGTTTTTGAAGCTTTTTTTTAATGAATACAAGTTTATTTCTGAATTTTACCACTTTTAAGATTCTTACCATGAACACAGAATCCAGCTGAGTTAGATGCTGAGCTGCAGACTCTGTGCCGAGAACATCGGAGCTCTGTTGGTCAGAACTACAAAAACATTTGGCACAGTTCAAGGATGAGGTGTTATTTTTAAAAATTAGACGACTGTCAGATTTATCACATTAAAAAGCAGAATATGTTATTTATTTCTTCCGATGAGGAAACGTAAATTAATCATAGAAAACAATATGTTTTGGACCTACAGTACAGTCACTATCAAACTGAAAAAAATATGTTTTTTGCAGAAGTTTAATATAAACCATTTAGTTAAGTTCTGGTTTCTGTTATATAACAAACATTACAAATGATTTATAGCTGTTTAAATCAAAAATATCTCTAAAGAAATTTTCAAACAGTGGTGAGGTGTTCCAGCAGATTCTGCAACAGCTTCTTCCCCACCGCCATCAGAAAGCTGAACTGTTGAAAAATCTCTGAATAATGTCACAAACTCTGCATCACACTGAGAACACCAAACCAAATAATTGCACCATATATATAAATTAATGCTCTAAACGTCCATATCAATGCATTTTTTGTATCATGTTTTTTTCTCCCACACTGTTAACAGTTTTGTGCACACTCTTTGTATACAAAACTACAATAAAAGTTGTCTACGTCTGCATCTAAGTGTTGTTCTACTTTCTTCTTCCCCACAGTTGTTCAGCTTAGGTTGACTCACTTTGTCTCCAAAGGTGCAGTTTTAAAAGCAATAGGTGGTTCTCGAGACTGGAAGGACACGGTGCTTGTTTCCGATGCATCAGATTCTCGTCTTGGTAGCTCCGCTCTTCCATACAGGAAAGAGAAAACATTTTCATTCCTCACTGTGATGTGTAGAGGAGTCCAAAATGATCATCTCACCTCTCTGCTGTGATCTGGGTCCTCAGTTTGCTGCTCAGATGGACTTTAGCTCTCTGGGCTTCATCCTCTTGCTCTTCACACTGATTCATATTAGTGTCAATACCTTCACAGAAATACATAGATGTTGTCCTTCATCAGAATCAATCATTTCTTACTGTCAGACTTAGTTATTAAGGGTAAGAACCTTGTTTAGGTTAGAAGAAGATATGAAGATCCTGCTGGTGTTTGATCAGAGTTTTCCAGTTTGTTATTTAAGTGTCTCTCCTTTTATCCTCAGATCCTCCTCCAGATCTTTTCCTGGTGCGTAAAGGAAACGCCAGCTTAGAAGATCATGACCGCTGTTGTCTTCCTTGGTTTTTCTTTAAGTACTTCCTAAAACACAGTCACGCCCTCATAAGGAAAATAACAGTGACATCATTACCGGTCTAACATGGCAGATGTTTATAGCAGCTGTACACTAGATGGAGCTAGATCATCATCTGGTGGATCTATAGTCAGTTTACAGCAGAGAAAACCCAAAGAGGTTCCTTCTATCATGCTGTATTTGGTAGTAATAAGTCTGACTTACCTGTAATACGTCACAGACATGAGGCCAAATTGTTCCTGCATCAAAACCTGAAAGGAATTCTGAGCAGATTTCTCTTATTTTATTTCCTAAAGAGGACATTGGTGACTGGACGTCATTTGGCTCTACTGGTATACCTTTGTAAGGTCATTTGCAGTTAGTTTTCAACTGTCATCCACAAACTATAGAACAGAGCATTGAAATATATATATTACTTTTACTTTATATTTTTCAATATGCTTTACTCAGTACTGTGGTCGGAAAAGTCCCTTCACTATATTGTTATTGTGACAATTTCCCTTTACTACCTTTCTAAAAGTATTCACTCAGGGCATCTCATGCCTGCAAGGCTACACAGTGTCTGGATGAGAGGGGTTGTTTGAAATAGAAGATAATGGAGCAGAGGATAATTTTTCCCATCACAGTTCAGACTCCTCGCTCTCAAGGTTTATTCAACATTTTACTGTTTTCTTCCACTGTTTGTAAGTTGTTTTTTTTATTAACAGTAGGCTACGTGAAAAACCTTCACAGCTTTTTGAATAAAGAACACAGGATCTCCATTTCTTATTAAATCATGCTAAGTTCACATCTAATGCACTTTGGGCAGCTTTATATTCAAAGTCTATCAAGGTGCATAAAAAGGTCCTGCAGGGCATTTAGAGCAGGCGAGCAGCGCCTCATGAGGTTCTGAGCATCTGAGGCACGTGACGTGTGGTGATGTGGTAATGTGGCCTTTTTTGTCGAGTTGATTGCATGTCATTTTCTAATTTTGGGTTTTCTTTATTTTTGAACGTACTTACTTGTTAGTGTCATTTTTGTGTGTTGCATGTTTTTTCTGATTTTGTTTGGAGGTCACATTACCACTCACACCTGGACACGCCCACAGCAAAGGTGTTCTCCATCAGCTGAGCAGCATACAGACAGTGGTGATGGTGATAAAAAGGCAGCTGTTTGGTTGGAGGGGAGAGACACCGGACACGGGAAGCCGAAGCACCGAACATGGAGGGAGCCGGTGTAGGTACCAGATTGACTCGGGGGGCCTGCGCCTATGCTGAGATGCGTCAGAGCGTCCGCCATCTTAAATGTGGCAAATCTGCAGTTTCTCAGTC
>NW_015150710.1:496384-501129 GCF_000732505.1 Cyprinodon variegatus
TCCTGAATTTATTGTCGTTACAAATGCAGACCGCGGGCTCAATGTAGTTTGTTTGAGTGGCGTTGCCATAATGTGACATCATTGGGAGGCGCAAGGCCCATGGCGAATTTGGTGACGTCTCCGGAAGGCGCAGGGACCATGGAGAATTTCTTCGTAAAATTGTCCGTTTACAAACCGCAATCCCGCTTTCGAATAAAACCTACACCCCGCTATAATTACTTTAGTAAGCTGTCCAGACCAATCAAAATGTTTTGCGCAATTGTGCAAACGTTAAAACTATTATGTATTGTGACGTCATCAAAAGCCCGAGTCAATCTGGTACCTACACTGGACAAGGCGGGTGAGCAGGAAGCAGCGCAGGTTTTAAAGAATGGTTGCCACAGCGCGCGCTGGAGAGAGGCGCGCACCGGAGCGAGGTATGCACCGGAGCGAGGCAAAGAGGCGCGCACCGGTATTGCTGGAAAGAGGCGTGTGTTGGAGGTGACCTCACTAAGGCCAGCTACGCTGGAGAGGCCCACATGCGCAGCGTGCCGGAAGGAGGACCCAACGCTGGGGTGGACCGTGCCCTCCATTGTGCCCGCCAAGGGCGCATCTTTTAATGGACCGCGCCATTGACCCATTGACTCTGCTCCCTTTATCACCTGCATTTTTATCTACCTTTTTCTATATTTTTCCTTTTACTTATTATTTTTTTAGAGCACTCTGTTTATAAATTATTTATTGAACTTTTAAACTATTAAAATTTTTAGAGCTCTGCTCACAATCGCCGCAGTCTGTTTTGCTTTATGGGTTTTTGTCAGATGATCGCACCTCTCGGGTGCCACAGACGCGCTTCACAAGCATCAGATACTGAATCAACCAATCAGAGACCTGGAATCTGACAGGGAGACAGACACAGCACTGCTGATGCAGAGTTCTATGATCACTCCTCTGAAATGGGGGAACCATGAAGGACCAGAGCGGATTGGGCAGCTTTCAGAGGCGTTTCATGCTGGAATTTAACCTGGTGGACGAGATGGTTGTATCTTTTTGCATTCATTAAACATATTCAAGGTCTAATACATAATTAGCAACACACACACATAGATACAGTGTACAGGGTGTCTGAACCCTGGCACACAGAAACATTGGAAGGTAGAGGTCACGTATGAATCTTGACAGAAACAAGATCGTGACATGTACGTAGGTTTTGGAGCTAAGAGATTTTGGCAAAACAGGAAACAACTTTCACCAGAACACACACATTAAGATTTCAACAAAGCATTTGGTGACACGCATACACAAGAGTCAGGAGAGCTTCTCCCAGATTCCAGGGGAGGCAGGACAGGTGGAGTCTAAGTGGGCTATGTTATCTTTTTAAGCATTTACTGAAATAAACAGAAAACTTTCAAGGATAACGTTTTGCGGAGACTTTCTTACAAGCCTTGTGTTGCATAGAAGATAAATTTCCATTTTAATTTCATTTAAGTTTACACACGCTTGAATGCAGTTTTTAAATTGTATATACAATAAACCAAAAAAGGAACAATGTTAACTATTTATTTCGTCTGTAGAAAAAAGATCTCTGTGAAAGCACATGTGTCTGAATCTGACTTTACTCACAATTGCAAAAGAAACAAAAAAAAACAAAAAAAAAACAGAACTGAAAGGTTTAACAACTCTGGGAGTTTTTGGTCAGGAATTTTTTCACCCTGCGATGACATCTGTCATCTCAGGTGACTCATTTTTTTCTAAATTAAAAATCCCCTTAATGTGTGCAGACATGATAAATATATAAATATAATAGCTGCAGAATCTGTAAAAATCCCTAAAAACACAAAACCAGCATACAGCGTCATAAACTAAGGTGAATATTTACTTTGCAGTCATGATATACGCCACCATGCTGACTCTTGGTATATTTACATTATTAGAAACACAACAAACATGAGCGTGAAGAAATACAAAAATAGATTTTAACAACATTTCGAGAAATAAGCGGAAAACTGAAAACTTACGATTTGATCCTCATTCATTAAAAGTCTAGAATGTTCTGCTCAAGTCAGCGGAGAGCTTGGTTCAAGAATAACTAAGGAGGAAGTGAAGCTTTTAGTGGAGAAGTGTTTCATATCCATGTGCTTTATATCTACGTTCATCAACGTAGATATGAAAGAAATCATGTGACACGAGTTATTCCTTAGATCTGTTTTATCCAATTAGAATAGGTAGAATTTAGATATTTTAATTGTCTCTGGGAATTTTATTTCATTAAGCTACATAAAAAGCAACTTTTTTACTCAACTGTTTAAAATATGTATAAAACAAACACTGAGGCTTTTGCTTTTTGTTTCTATGGCGCAATTCGCTACGATCCAACACTGCTGAGGAGGAGGAGGTCAATGCATGGTCATCATGTCCTGTTAGTCCATCTCTGTGAGGTTTGGCTGAACCTCAAACAGGATCAGATAATGATAATAGTGATCCAAAGGATCTTCTCGCAATTTATTTTATTTTTTATTTTTTTCATTTTTATTTAGCCCTCTCCAGGCAGATGTTGCAGATTTGCAACAGCTAAATGCCACTTAGCAAATTACTCCACATCCATATTTTAAGAGCTTTTGTTACTCAGAAGTACAACAGAAGGACTTAGTTGCGCATTTGCAACAAACAGTTTCTCTCCAGCTCACCAGATGGCACTGCTGAATCACTTTCAACATGGCTGAGTCCTTGGTGTCACTGAAACAGATTTTCTAAGCGCCAATTTCATGTAAGTGTCACTACCAATTTCCATGATTTTGACTGGTTTTTCACCAGAGGCATCTTGATTTCAATGTTGTGGATTTGCAACGTGTGCCCAAACAGGTACCAATGGAAGCTACATGCTTTATATACTAGTTTGCCTATATTTTGAGCAACAGTTTAATAGAAACGGCATTCTCAAGAGGTTTTGAGATGACGGTGGAGAAAAACTTTGAGGAAAAGTTTTTTTTTTTTCAAGTTTTGTTTTGTTAATTTTTTGTTTGTGACATTCAATTAAAGTTAGCGTTCATATTTTGCTTGTAAAGCGGGGAGAATTGCGCTAGGCTTACCGCAGCGTGACGTCACTGCCGGAAGATGGATGGGGGGAGGTGTTACTATATGTAGGCAAAAATGGCCGCTCCCAGACTCAGCGATTGTTACGAAAATGATTGTATTAGTATTGTGCTGTAAATGCCCCATTAGCGCTGTCGTTGGAGAACCATTCCATCCCTTTCAGTTTAGGTTTTAGCTCAAGCCTCTCTGTTGGAGAATGTTTTATGTATATGTGTATTATAATATAACTAGGTCAAGGTCATCAGAGTTGCAGTGTGTCTGTACAATGAAAATAGCTGCATGAGCTGGAACTCTGCAGAGGGCAAAGCAAGAATACTTATTTAACAATGACCATCTGCCCTATTTACTAGGGGGCAAATATAACTCAAGTCACTTTAACTCAACATCTCCTCCACTGTTGAACCACAGCGCTGAGCTTTATGTGGGCTGCACAAAGTATAACTGTCACAAATGCAGGAAGGACTCACCTTGTGTTTGTAAAAACTGCTAAATGGGACAATTGTAGCTTCATATGTAGAGCTTTTCCTTGGGTGAAATAAATGTTACTCCAATCGGTCTCCACCAAGTGACGTCAATTGTTTACCTCGGGCGAGGTACACTACGCCTTTTCCACCTAAAATGGCGTCTTAGCAACAAATGTCACGTGACTGGTGGAGACCGATACTGAAGTTTAAGCTGAAATGTTGAATAACATGAAAAGGCGAAACAAGACAAAATACAATTATTCTCTAAGTTTCTTTCACATTGTGAGCTTTGCAATATAAATGAGTCTGTTGGTGAATGGACAATATAAATAGGCTCTGCTTCGCCTTGTTGGAAAAGTATGGTTATGACCTGTTCTCAGCTCAGGAACTAGGACCCGTATGATATCTGGTTGTTTGATAGGTTTGCCTAAATAAAAGATTTTGATATGACTTATTAAGTATATTCCTGATGGTCTGATGTTGCAGGGGCAGGTAATAAAAAGTGTTTGGAACATGCTCTGGTTCTGATGCCAGTTTGCTTCAGCCTTTATCCAGTCTCATGTAGAAAGGCTGCTCATATCACAGGTTATTTGCATTACAACAAGGACAGTTAGCAAGGTAGAGTGAAAACACAAACTTAAAGAGGGGAGGGGGGCTTGCAGGAAAACTGAAGATTAATTAATGATTAATTACCTGTTTGGATGTTGCTTTTATTGTGAAAACTATTTTGTTTTGACCTGTTGAATGAACCCATATCATGCAGGAGCATAATTAGAGGTCTGACTATCTGGGCACCATGACCTTTGTCAAGTTTAGTGAATCATTCACGGAGTTCCTTTATCAATTTGACCATAAAACATATGGTTTACCTGGACACTCCCCTCTCTTAAACAGTGACTCTGCAGCTCATTAATAAAAAACGTTCCTCTGAACATTGGGGGGCTAATCTGAGGAACATCAGTTTATAGAAGTCTGACAGTTAAATTCTGATAGATACATTTTAGAGTGAATTCCAAGTTTTTTGAAAAAGGTTCGTGCTTCCAGCTCACAGCAAAAAAATAAAATCTAAATAAGTCCTTTTTTCTTAAAATCAGTGCATTTTTTCTTGAAATAAGGATTGAAGTGAGACACTTTGCCAATGGAACATGACAATTTACACTTTATACAAGAAAAAAACAATTGCATTGTCTTATTTCAAGTGCATAATAG
>NW_015150710.1:503336-504498 GCF_000732505.1 Cyprinodon variegatus
ACTGGATGATCTGGTGAACTGGAAAGAGCCTTGAAATGACGTGATGTGAATTGGCGCTATAGAAATAAACTGAACTGAAAAGGCAGAAGTTTGCGCATCCACCGCTAAGGGGAGCGCATGGCCCATGCATGCAGACATCATCTGATCAAACCGGTAAAGTGGAGCTTTAACCGTAGCCCTCCCACTGGGCGTGTTTGGTTCCAGGAAGCCGCAGCAGCAGCAGCGGGCTGCTGTCCCTCCGTGTCTCCGCCCTGCTCGGTGTTTCCTCAGGTGCGGCAGCAGCTGGACGCGCAGAGGAATGTTTGCGCCTCAAACATGGACTCCGCGTTTCTCCCCAGCGTGACGTTAGCAGAACCTGGTCGATGTTCGAGGCTCCTGCTATGAGGATCGCTGTTTCCGGACAACTTTGAAGCCTTCCAGGTGTTGCAGGTGTATTTTTTTTTTTTTTTTTACCCAGGGGTCTTTTGTGACGCCTCACCATGCCGGCGGATCAGATCAGCGTCACGGAGTTTGTTAATGAGACCAATGAGGACTACAAAGCTCCGACCACCTCCAGCTTCTCCACCCGGATGTCCCACTGCAGGAACACAGTGGGAGCACTGGAGGAGGTGGGCTCACACACTCACGACCTGATCACCACTGATCACCATCATGGGATCATAGTTTGACAGAAAAGCCTTTCAGAGTTTAATGATTGAACCCATTGAGATGCAACCTGCTGCTACTTCCTGCTCTCAGAACAACTGATTTCACTCTGAGTTGTTTTTATTCAGTTTATCAAGTTGGAGGAGTTGTTGCAGATCTGTAAGCAGACTCATGTTTTTCATGCTGAAAAAGAGGAACAGAGAGCAGCACTTCCTCCTGATGAGGCTGCAGTTGCCTCTCAGCCTGCTGCCTGTGGAGGAGTTGTGCAACTCTGTGATGATGAGGCTCATTTTTAGGTTTTTTTTTAGATGCAGATTAAATAGAATCTTTATTTCTTAAAGCTGGTTTCTCCTTGATGTTGTGGCATAATGATCTTCTTTGGGGCCCCTTGCTAAGATCCTGCTTTTCCCATCCTTTATTCATTTTCCCCCTGCTTTTTACTGTCATTACATTGTCAGAACCCATCCCCTTGGGGAGCAGTGGGCTGCCATTGTGTGGCACCCGTGGGGACTCAGGA
>NW_015150710.1:506548-508155 GCF_000732505.1 Cyprinodon variegatus
TTGTGTGTAGCTCGGTTCAGTTCAGTTTGCTTTCCATTTATACACCATAAGTTATCTCAGTTACTGAGCTAGGACCGGTCTCGGCACGGTTTTTCAAGGGTAGTGTAAATAGGGTAATTGTTGAGTCATGACCTTTGCCCCCACAAATGCCTGCAGAGCTTAAAGCCTGGTTTATGCTCAGAAAACAGGTCGTCTGCATGTGTGTCATAGTGAACGCAGATATGTCCCCGCCCCCTCCGCAGAAACTCTGGTGCTTCTCCCAAAAATTATAGGTGACCGCAGACAGTAGGCCTCCGATTGGTCAAATCTACATCTTCTTCAACACTATGCGTATTTCCTGTTTGGTACCTTACCGGCTTGTTTTGTTTGTATGACCGCCATTTTGGAAAACGACTCGAAGAAGTGAGGAAGTACCCACATCCGTACGACTCTCGTTCTCCACACCACAAGGACAGCACTCGTTGACAGCGCCATCTTTGTTGAATGACCTCCGAAACCGGAAGACAACTCACCACCCACCACCCCCATAATCCTAGCTAGTTCCTCAATGTCCATCTTCCGTTGTGGCGTGGAATAACATAGCGCAGACCAGGCTTCAAATTTGGGCTTAATTAAAAAATATCTGTGACGAGCTTACTGCGACACACTGCTGCGGGGAGGATAAACAGCACTTTAGATGTTCTGGGTTCTTCTGGGACTTCCTGAATGGGAAGGTTCTCCACTGTTCCATGTTTGTCCATTTTGCTGATTATGTTTCTCTAGAGTATATATATATATATATATAAATATAATATATATATATATATATATAAACTTCGAAACCAGATCATCTGCATAGGTGTCGCAGTGAACGCAGAGACGTCCCTGCGCCCTCCGCAGACACTCTGCTGCACCTCCCAAATTGTAGGCAACCGCAGACAATGCCGCAGACAGGAGGCCTCTTATCTCCTGTTTGGTTCCTTACCGGCTTGTTTTGTTTGTATGACCGCCATTGCTAGACCAGCTAGAAGAGAGAACGCTGCGACCCTTTTTCCACCTGGATCCCGGCTCTTTTTGGCCCTCATATCCCTCCTTTGTCGCGCAAACTTGCCCACACTTCCTCAAAGCCTCGGCCGTATCCAAAGCCACAGGTAGGCCGTACCTAGAGCCGCAGCAAGGCCGTCTCTAGAGCCGCAGCTAGGCCGTACGTAGAGCCGCAGCAAGGCCGTCTCTAAAGCCACAGCTAGGCCGTACCTAGAGCCGCAGCAAGGCCGTCTCTAGAGCCGCAGCTAGGCCGTACGTAGAGCCGCGGCAAGGCCGTACATAGAGCCGCGGCTAGGCCATACCTAGAGCCACAGCTAGGCCGTACGTAGAGCCACGGCTAGGCCGTACGTAGAGCCACGGCTAGGCCATACCTAGAGCCACGGCTAGGCCATACCTAGAGCCACGGCTAGGCCGTACGTAGAGCCACGGCTAGGCCGTATGTAGAGCCGCAGCTAGGCCGTACATAGAGCCACGGCTAGGCCGTACGTAGAGCCGCGGCTAGGCCGTACGTAGAGCCGCAGCTAGGCCGTACATAGAGCCGCAGCTAGGCCGTACATAGAGCCGCAGCTAGGCCGTACGTAGAG
>NW_015150710.1:510758-517368 GCF_000732505.1 Cyprinodon variegatus
TCCTTGTCTTTGTAAACATCCTTGGAAAAAATGTGGTCTGGTCCTAAAGGCAGGAAACGTTGCTCTAAAATATATTTTACTTTATTGCTGCCACCAGAGAGACTTTGAAGAGCCTCGCCAATGGCGCCGGTGTAGCTACCAGATCTGCTCGGGGCCCCGCCCCTTCTATGACGTCATCATATGGCAACTCCACTCGGCAAACTGTATTGCACCAGTTTCTTAAGGATCAAATCTCTTTTGGAGTCTCAACATATTATTACCAATGTTAGCTACTATTTAACATTTCATTGGCGATCTAAAGTAGCTCAAAGTAGAAAACAATCATTGTCAGTCTTGAAGGAAAACACTGTGTTCTAAGACTGAGCTCTGCCCTTTAACAAGGTGTTTATTTTTATTCTTTTTATTAAAATCTGAGGGCAGGGAGGAAAATTTGGACATTCAGAGAGACTTTAGACAAATAAAACAGTTAGTCTTGTAGGAAACCAGCTGTTGTTGACACAAATTCAAGTAGCCTAATATGGCTAACTGTCCGAGCTAAAATAGGCTACCTGTTAGCTACTGAGCACAGCTAGCCACAGCGCTACCTAGCTCTTTATATCATGGTCTAACAGTTACTTTTTCACCAGAAACAGATTTTTTTTAGACACGCTAAGACTACAAATGCTCCCGACTCAGTAAACGGACGCTGCGTGATGTTATTATCGTTGTCTGGGCAACCACAATGTCATCATGTGGCAACGTTCAGCGTTCATTGGCATGTGCAGAGCAGAAATGACCACCTGAGCAGATCTGGTACCTACAGCGGTACCAACCTGCACCATCGCATGATCTATGTTTACAGCGTGTGACGTTGCATTCACCATGCTTCTTTTCTGTGCAGTCATGCTTTCGGTTGATGGAGATCTAATCTACCAAAGGTTCCCCCTCTCTATAGGGTTCCACCAGATGTTCCTGATACAGGATCATATGAGCCATACTGATTGTTTTTTTTTCTGTCAGGAACACAACAGATTAAACACTCTCCTTAGGCTCACTTTAAAAAAAATATCCTTGCCGGGCCGCAGACATTACAACCTTTCATCCCTCATGGAGGGAATCCTAAAATCTCCTGAATAAGCAGGTTCTTATAACCTCAAACTGTTATGCAGTTTTCTCTTAGTGACTGTCATTGTCACGCTTCTCTTACATAAATATTTTCACTTCTCTAATTTACCGATGCAGTAAGGCTTTTCAAGTTACCCTTAACTAGACATCTTTGCATATTAATAAAGATGTTAATTCACAGTTTTTATCCATCAAGACGACCTTTTGATAATAAATCTATTATATTTCATCTAATGTTAGATCTAAATTTCAATCTGAAGGAAAATACGGAAATAGTTTTTCTTTTTTATTCATGATTTTCAATGTAATTTTTTTATCAATTATTAGATAAATTTATTGCTGAATATTATTAGCTCATTTATTCCTTTTTAAGACTTTTTTTTATCAGTTAAATATTTCCTCCAGCTGTCTGAGGGTTTGTTTGTGGTGGACTTCAGATGGGTTTACCGAGATAAGTCCTGCGGTGTCTGAAACTTTCTCCTATGTCTTTATCAGCCATCTTTAAACATATATTTCAAAACATATGAAACAACGTATTAGATAACAGCTAAATCAGCCATCTTCTGTATTCGACCGCATTTTAACGGTAACAAACCAAAAAAATTGTTCTTGTTGTGCATGCTTTTATATTTATGGCAGATTTAAGTTGGATTTATGGGTTTAAATCGTCCTGTTTGGTTTTTTTTAGTTTTCCAGGTAGATATGAGACAGACTTTGGTCTCTGTCTTTAATCTGAGAGTGACTGAGCTTCTGGACTTTTTGCATGTTTCCCGCTCTGAGTCACAGCTGTGGCTGGAGACTTGGAGCTGACTATCACTGATGAGGTGGACACTCAGGAATGCATGCAGATTAAAGGTGTGCAGTGCGGGCTGAGGCACGTGACCGGTGCGGTTAGACCAGCAGAATGAACAGGCAGCTGATGACAGATTTTCTGCGATGGTTTAGTTCTGCTGATGTTTCTAAATAAAACAGAGTCTCCGTTAGTCAGATGAACATCCTGAAACTGTCCATTAAACCTCTTCCTGTCCTCACAGACTCTCAGCAGCCACTTTATAAGGCCTGCAGGAGTAGTAAATTGACCAATCACACGCTAGTAACTCACAGCATTTAGACATCAAAGACTTGGTAATAAATAAACTGAGTTTAAACTGAGCATCAGCATGAGTCAGAAAGTGGGTTTTAGTTACTTCTAAATTTAAAGGTCTGAATCTGGTGTTTAGAAAGCCTGGGACCTTGAATCCATCCTGCCCTGCTGGTGGTGGTGGTATAATGCTGTGGGAAATATTTATTAGGTACATTTTGGGGCGTCAAATAAAACAGAACCACCTTTATTTTTCAAATTTTACAGAAACATTCATGAGAGGTGTTGATCCTCACATGTGTTTCCAGGAATGTTGTTTTTTATGTGCATGTCGAAATATCGCATTAGGTGTCGAAATATCTCATTAAGTGTTCAAGTTTCGCATTAGATGTCGAAGATGTCAAAATATCCGATTAGATATTGAAGCGTCGCTTTAGATGCCAAATATGTCGAAGTATCGTATTAGATGCTGAAGATGTCGAAGTATCGCAATAGATACAGAAGATGTCAAAGTATCCCATTAGGCGTCGAAGTATCCCATGAGGCGTCAACGCGTCACATTAGGCGTCAAAGCGTCGCATTAGGCGTTGAGGTGTCGCATTAGGCATAGAAGCGTCACATTAGGCGTGGACGTATCGCATTAGGCCCCTACGTACCGCATTAGGCGTGGAAGTATGGCATTAGATGCCAAATATGTCAAAGTATCGCATTAGATGCTGAAGATGTCGAAGTATCGCAATGGATACAGAAGATGTCGAAGTATCGCATTAGGGGTCGAAGTATCGCATTAGGGGTCGAAGCGTCGCATTAGGGGTTGAAGCGTCGCATTAGGGGTCAAAGCGTCGCATTAGGCGTCGAGGTGTCGCATTAGGCATAGAAGCGTCACATTAGGCTTGGACGTATTGCATCAGGCCCCGACGTACCGCATTAGGTGTGGAAGTATGGCATTAGATGCCAAATATGTCGAAGTATCGCATTAGATGCCAAATATGTCGAAGTATCGCAATGAATACAGAAGAGGTCGAAGTATCGCAATGGATACAGAAGATGTCGAAGTATCCCATTAGGGGTTGAAGCGTCGCATTAGGGGTCAAAGCGTTGCATTAGGCATCAAAGCGTCGGATTAGCGGTCGAGCCGTCGGATTAGCGGTCGAGCCGTCGGGTTAGCCGTCGAGCCGTAGGGTTAGCCGTCGAGGCGTTGGATTAGGTGTCTAAGTGTCGGATTAGGCGTCGAAGCGTCACATTAGGCGTCGACCCATCGCATTAGGTGTGGAAGTATGGCATCAGTCATTGCTGTATCATACTAGGTGTCGAAGTATCGCATTAGATGAGCGGGATTGAAACAGAAAAATATGAATAGACTTACTAAAACGTTTTTAAGCTTGCTTGAGGTGGTTCTTTGACTGCACGGAAGAGGAGATCAAACACATTACATCATAGCAAACATTTAGCTCACAACAGATTAGCTCTTCCCTCTGACAGATTCTTTAGAAAATAAAGTCTTAATATTACAAGAATAAAGTTGTATAAAGTTGTAGTTATATCCTAACTACACAACACTATATTAAAACCATGTTCTATTACTGATCTGTGGTCCAGGATAGTTTGCTAACTTGATTTAACAACCAAGCGTAACCTAAAATTACATTGAGTTTCACATTGCCTCTTAATTCACAATAATGGGTTGTAAACCTCTTTAATTTGGATTATCTTTTTGTTGACAATTTAAAAGTTGGGTTAAACTTTCTGACATTAGGATGGAAACATGGCTACAGTCACTGCAGACGTACTGGCTGAAAACCGCTACCCCCCAATCCAAAGTGTTTCTGTTGGACCAGGATCTGGTACCTTTGAAAGGCCACTGGGATGCTGCAGGGAAATTATTGACATGTTCAAGAAGCCATTTTCAATTCAATTCAGTTTATTTCTCTAGCGCCAATTCACATCATTTCATCTCAAGGCACTATCTAGTTCACCAGATCATCCAGTCAAATCAATTCAAAGTTTTCTATCTAAGGAAAACCAGTTGATTGCATCGACTCATTGGCCGTTTCTCAATTCACTAGAAAGCGAGTACGGACCAGTGTCCTCACCAAGTATGTTCTTGAGAAGAACACAGGAAAGTATGGACTTGGTGAGGACGGGAGCACGCAGCATAGATATGGGTCAATTGGAACAGAAGCGTACTGATGATGTCACCACATGCCCGGCTCGTCTAGAACTGTATTTCTCTTCCTGTTATTAATAGTTTCTAGATAATAAATTATTACTTTTTTATTTAGTGGGGGAATAATAATTAACACAGTCAGATAAACAAAAATCAAATGAACATTTTGCCAAACAAAACAAAAAATCGCCATCATAGCCAGCGATACTTCACACACGGCTATGCAGAGAGAGAGCTGCTACAGACCGGCTGCCGTTAGCCTCGGAGCTACGCTTGTTGCCGCGGTCCTCTCAACTTTTTTTTTTATTACGCCTTACAACAGTAAATGGACCATATAGTGATGCTTTAAAGTATAATATTCTCACCTCGAATTATCTTAAAACGTACTTTTATTAAACAACAACAGAAAAGACAACTTTTAACTTTCAATGGAGCGCTCCATTGAAAGCTGCTGCTGCCGCAGTGCATGCTGGGACAGCTGTCAATCTCAAGAACGGACAAATCTGCTCTGATGCATGCTGGGTAAATAGGGAGGGGCGAGAACAACATCCAGGAACTTTGTCTGTTCTCGGTCTTCCTCTCTTATGAATCGGAACAGTACTAGGGCTGAGGTTGACGTTATACGGTTATTGACTCTTCAGCAATCACTCACACTAAGCATGCTTTTAGCGACAGTGGAGAGGAAAAACTCCCTTTGAACAGGAAGAAAGGCTCGGCGTGAGCGGCCATCTGCTGAGGCCGACTGGGATTCAAGGAGACAGAAGCAGACATAGAAAAAGAAGCATAGATTAAAAAAAAAAGCAAGTTGACCTGAGCTTTCCACTATGACCCATTATCCTGAAACTGACGCTAGCACCCAGGTTGGCTGAGGAGGTTCTAAGGAGCCACCAGCAGCAGAAATGGTAATCACAAAGGCTTTTTGATGCATATTTTTATGATTAAACCAAAGTATGACCCGACCATCAGAGAGCTGACGTGGAGACTCCTGAAACCAGACTCGGTTTTTGCCTTCAGCTCTTGCTGGTGTCACTAATTCTACAGCATCAATCGTCACTTTTGTTCCTTTTCTTTGCAGAGAAGTTGTGCCTGCTATGGTTTTTTTTTTTTTTTTGCTGCTGTAACCCGCAGCTGCAGCTCACACGGCATTTTTTTCCTTTTCAGGTCATCTGCTGTTAAACTGAGAACGAACCGGACAACTTCTAAAAGTCCTTTCTCACTCTGAAGCTCAGTCTGAACTTCAGTGAGGCTTTTTTGGCTCATCTGGACGCCTAAAAACGTCCTGCCATGTTTGTATGACTTGCCATTTGTGGTAGCTAGCAGTAGAACTGGGCCTGATAAAGTGGTTAATGTGTGTTTGGTCTCTTGGGTAACTTTCCTGTTGAGTAACACGTGTGAAAGAACCGTCTATTTTTGACCCCCCGGCAGCCCAACATCTTTCCGTTGAGCTGACGTTGGTGTCATCTGTAGAAATCTACTGTATAAAAAACCCCCTCCATGTTGCACATAAGAGCGAAGGCATTCCAGCGACGGCGGCTTCCAGTCTTTCAGGCTGCAGACAGCAGGGTGACCTGAAAGATGGTTTTTGGTCTACGTGTCTTTGGGTTGTCAGCGTTTGCTTTAACTTCTCCTTTCCTTTTATAGCGTTGGTTAACTTGTCTTTGCTGACAGAGACGCCTTCAGATAAGCAATAAAAAAAATCCTCCAGCATTAAAACTAGAAGCAGGAGCAGCACTTTTAGATTTACTGGTTGGTTTTATGCAATTCCCTGATTCTAAGATTGTATTATGGTATTAGTTTTCTTGGCCTGATATCATTTTATTTCTATTCTGCTCATTGAGAATAGTTGTTTCACCTTTTTTATTCATATTTCTTCTTCTTTTAGCCTCTGGACGGATTTTCACTCCCATAAGGATTATTCCTGGATCCTTATTTGATCTTTATCCATAACGCAGTGGAACCAATGGTCCAATGCAGGATCATTTAACCCTTTATAGGGCACTGAGTGAAATACTTTGAAAATCAAAATTTTAAGCCAATAGTATTTTTTGAATCCAGGACACGATCTTATTACTTTTGTAACATCAATAAATATGGAAATTATGATGGCAAAAGTTAATGTCAATGTAATAACAAGAAATCCCAACTTGCCCGAATATATTACACTGCAAAAAACATCTAGAAATAAGTGAAAAATGTCTTGAATTAAGTGTATTTACCCTTAATTTGAGCAGGTAAATAAGATGACCTGCCAATGGAAT
>NW_015150710.1:517891-519434 GCF_000732505.1 Cyprinodon variegatus
GCAAGAGTTTGATCTATCAATTGGCTCCTCTTCGTCGTCGCTCTGTTAGTACGTCATATGGATATGCGGAGCAAATCCATCTGGCGGAGTCAGGTTAGAGGGATGTGGGGGACTCCACTGGCCCTTTAATCCTTAATTTGTCTTTTTAGGGCAGATGTTGCTGCAGTTTTTGCCCAGACTTTAACCTTGTGTGTTTAAAAATCCATCCACCTGTTTTAAGTTCAGTAAAGTTCAGAACCGGTGCTGATGTGTGATCTGTTGTGTCCGCTCTGCAGGCTCTCGACCTGGACCGATCGGTTCTGTATAAGATCAAGAAGTCGGTGAAGGCCATCAACACCTCTGGTCTTAGTAAGTAAACATGTTTCAAGTTCATCTATTGGTGACAAAGGTTCAGCTTAACGCTAAGCGGTTCCAAAACCTGTATTTTTCAGTTTTTTTATGTCATTCTTGCAGAACCTTGGCTTCCCTGATCCAAATATACATACAGTTTAGATTCCACTTGTATTCCATTCTTTTGTTTAATACTACTTAAGTCAGTTTGTCTCATTTCATTATTTTATTCCTATTAATTCCTATAAAGAATTTTCTGGAATATGATCATTTTGCAATTTCTTTATTTTTCTTACACGAGGACATATTTAAAAAAATATATTTTTAAATGACTGACAGATTTAAGGAGTTAAATGTTCCTGTTGTTTAGTTTTAATATGAAATCACAGATTTTCAGTTTGGTTAAAATCTTTATTTATAATTATTAACGGTCAGGTAAATCATAAATTATCATAAAATTATTACATCTTTATTCATCCTTTAGTGGTTCAAAATTTATCCCATGAAACCGAAAAAAGCCATTAATTGTTAAAAGAAGAAAAGAAAGAAAATGCGTTATCTTTGCATGATTTTGTGGAATTTGTTTTAAATATACGGTAGAAATAAGAATCACTGCAGCTCTTTGGTCTCTTAGCTCAGAATAACTCTGAAGTCTTCTGGTCTTTGAACTCAACATGGTGAATCCTGGAGCCTCCATCTTGGATTATTGCTGTGCCATGAAGAAGAAGTTCACTGCTGGTCATTCTGTACCTTCAGACGGTCCGCTTACCTCATTGTTTGGGTTCATTGCGTTTGTGATCTGCCATCCCCAGATCATAGCTCCTCCCCCAAGGGAGGGATGGATAAATAAATAAAGAAGGAACTGCTCTTTAGTCCAATCTTTAAGTTCTCATAGTTTTTTTCGATGATGCTCTTTGATCAGGGGTTAACTGAAGGCTTTATCCCATGAGTTTCCTGTTTTTTGTGGTTCTTTGAAGATCTGATTTCACCAAACATTAAGGTGAAGCCAATCGTGGTCTCTCCAGGTTTCCCATAAAGGCGTTATGTGAAACATTAGACACCTGAAACCGATTAACATCTTCCTGCTTCTTTCAAATGATTGTTGAAGGGATGAGACGCTCTTTTGTGACCCTCTAAAATACGATTTTCCTGGTTCTTAAAGGAAAAGTCGGTCAACAAGGAATAATCAACGGTTCAATATTCATACCTAAAA
>NW_015150710.1:521624-523283 GCF_000732505.1 Cyprinodon variegatus
CACCGTGACGTCACTAACCAGTAGGTGGCAGTAGTGTTCTTTGGTAAACATGGATGCCTCCAGTAAAGCACATTCACATGAAAATGACTCTGAATTAAAAACACTGATCATTTATTGAACAGGATGGAATCATTTCACATTTAAAGAACTTTCAGAAGTTTGAGATCTGAATGTGAGCGGACTTTTCCTCTAAAGACCCCGGATTATTTGAAATGAATGCCTGTGATGCTATTCCTGCAATCAGAAAGCGGATAAAGTGGATAAAGGTTAACTGCATGGTGAATCCTCAGCTGTTTTTCTTTTACTTCATTATTGTAACATTATTATTTTACTAAATGTATTCATCATTAACCCTGGATATATTTTTCTTAGTATGAGAAAAGTAAAAAGCAAAAATAACTTTTATTTAGAGGCTTTTTTTTGTGTAGCAGCTGTTTGAGAAAATGCTGTGAATAATTGACTCACACCTGCAAGTGCATTTGGTTCGTCTGCAGCTGTGCATTGGGTGGGGTCTGAGTGGGTGGGGTCTGAGTCCAGGCAGGTGGAGTCTCCTCTCCAAGCATTCCTCTCATACTGCTTCCTGTCGCAGCAGGTCGACTTGGAGTCGCCCATTGGCAAGAGACGCAGAGAGGAAGGAATCCCACAACAAACACTCACATTTACACGCCAGGGAGGCCAGTTTAGCTCCACCGCTGCCTGAACATGTTGCTGCTCTGTCAGAGAACCTGCAGCAGCCTCATGCTGGTACAAACGATAGAACAAACGATCCAGATCTTCCTCTGACAAACCTTTTCTAGATGTCTGCAGACCCAGTTTATTTTTAGATTTCTCAGAAGAACTTTCTCCTTTGTTTGTCTCTATTCAGCTCATAATAGAAACCAGATCTACTTCTTTCCAAACAATAATAAGATATTTTGCAGCTACAGATCCTGTGATCACAGATGATCATTAAATGCACCCACACCAACATGTCTACAGGTCTGTGGAAATCTCCATACGCTGTCACATCAGGAGGCTGTTTGATCACCAGCTACAGGAAATGCAACCTAAAACCTCCCTTTATCTGGATGAATTAGGACGTTCAGCCTAACAGACACCAGCCAGTAAGGATGGGTTCCTCCAAATCATCCACCATAATATTTAATACCGGTGTCCCACAGGGCTGCGCCTTTAGCCCAGTCTTGTTTTTAGACATGGCTCTCTCATTATTTGCAGACAATAGAAACAATTGTTGGACTGATGACAAAAGAAATCCTCCCTGACCTGTTGGTGAAGATTCTCATATATATAGGTCATAGTCATTCCAAAAAAGTAAAATAAAAAACAATCTGCTGGACTTTGTTGCCAAGTTTGAAGACATTTTCTTCCCATTCAGGAAGCTTTTTTAATTCAAAATGTCAGAAATAGCGTCGAGTTCAAGGCTTTATAGAGTGGACTAAAAACAAAGCCTTGTTTTTGCTTAGAAAACATGAAAATTGAAACAGAGGAACGGGTCCACCCCTTTGGAATGGGGGACGTTTGGCTAGCCTGGTGAGACCATCCTGATCTCGCGAGCATTCAAGGTTTCACTCGCAGATCAGTCTGGAGACTCTCCGTTAAAGAAAATTTGGAGCCGTTCACCAAACGAACGTCCAATCAGCGTTGGCTTTGAGGCGGGTT
>NW_015150710.1:526274-528544 GCF_000732505.1 Cyprinodon variegatus
AAACAATAAGTTTAGATTTTTTTCCAGTGTGTTCCCCATGTCTGTGAAACGCACACTTCCTACGTTTTGTTGCACTAATGTAGTCCAGACTATTTATTGAGCATATCTGAACAATATCTAACAGTGATGCTGTTAAAATAGAACTATGCTTCCTTATATCCTGTTACGGTGACATTAAAAGCAGCTTTTTTCCTTTCAGTTCTTTCTCAGTTTTCAGTATTTAGTCAATGCCATTCATTGAACGTAATCATGCACAACACTGTGGACACTGACATCCTGAATTCACCATCTCATCCCCTGAATTCAAGTCGAACCCCCAATGATTGACTGCTCTATCTGTGATAAGCTCTCAAAGCTTTTATTTTCTGACCACACAGGAGAAAATGACAGAAAGCGTTTCCCCCTTAGATCAGACAAAACCATGGTCAACCACAGGGAGATGAGAAGTCAGATCTTCTCATTGAACACAGACGGTGAAGCCATGTGGTGTTGGATGATAACAGCCGTGGAGTAGTGTGGTCATAGTGTGACGGTTCACGACGGTTGCAAATATTCAAATCCTGCCCCACATACACACTCATGACCTCACCCGCTCTTCACACACACATCCTCAATAGATATGGATATATGTTCTGTTGCTGTAGAGGAATTTTTTCTTCAAATTCTTCAAAAATGTTTCAGGTGTTTAAACAAAAATGTTGGGAAAAAGGATTAAAAACACAGATTCTTACACCGGACATTTTTAAAAGCAACTTATGGAGGAGAGTTGTTTGTATCTAAAGGCTGGACCTTTTGCTGCATCAACCATTGACTTTGCAGGTGAACTAGCTGCTTCTGCTGCTTTAGGTGTGAACGTAGCGTTATGCGAAGACTGTGTGGCAGGCAGGTTGCCGTGGTTACCACCATTGTTCCTGACCACTGCATGTGCCTTAATGGTTATTGGCTACCATAAATGGATGAGACCATGTGGGCCCCTTGTGGCTGCGGGCCCCTGGAACCATAATGCCCATTCCGTAAAAATTCCAAAAATATCCACTGGATTTGAAGACAAATCTTGGACATTTGAAGACCTGGAAACCAAGTCCAGTGGATATTTTTGGAATTTTTACGGAATGACTTTGACCTGGTTGACTGAGAACCTTCATCAGCATAAATCTCGTTGGATAATCTGCCTGGCCCAAAGGCCGACTGAGGCCCCTGGACCGATTTTTTTTTTTTTTTGGTCCTTGCTCGCAGTTTAAGTGGATACAAGATTTTCATCTATTGTGGCAAATGTTAATTTTTTCTTTCCAAGTTTTGGTTCAACATCGATCTAGATCAGGCGTCACCAACCTTTTTAAGGCTAACAGCCACTTCAAGGCTACTGAGTCCTAAGAAAGGCTACCAATTAGTGGTGTGAAAAAAATCAATTTACAGCACTTGCTTTTTTTATCTATACATTCCATTTTGATCGTTAGGAAAAATCTTGCAATATATAGTGATATTGCAATATTGTGATGATATCGTATTTTGATCCAAGTATCGTGACACGTATAATAATATAATAAACACACATGCCAATATTCACCCCTACTACCAATACCGACCCAGGAACTGCAAGGGTTAGCGTTCACCTGAACTTCATATTTTTACATAACATATAACATTACATATTTTTGTTGTTTCTTTTCATTTCAAATTTTATTTTAGACATTTTCATTTTGAAAAGCTCTATAAATGATTAAAAATAGAAGAGCAACAGAATAAAAAAAAATATTTCAAATTCGGCCCACTAAGGAGTTGTTTTATTTTCAGAACACCGTGTGGTACTGGAGGGTACGGAAGAGGATTAGGGCCACTGGAAAAAAAAAAAGTTAACTGATTTTTAAATTTTATTTCAGTTTAATATGGGAATTTTGGATCTTAATGTAGATGGGCAGCATGAAGGTAGAGATGTGGAGCTTCACTGACAAATGTGAGTTGTGTGGGAGGGCCAGTGACACATAAATGATGGAATTAGTGCCCGAGGGGTCCCCTCATTAATGGAGGAGCAGAAGGTCATTAAAACAAGAGAGATAGTCTCTAAAACAGACATGGCTACGGCTTGATGCTAACGTGTTTGTTAGCTGTCAGAATTCTGAGAAAAAAGTCAGAATTCTGAGATTAAAGTCAGAATTCTGAGATTAAAGTCAGAATTCTGAGATTAAAGTTAGAATTCTGAGAAAAAAAGTCAGAAATCTGAGGAAAAAAGTCATAATTCTGAGAAAAAAGTTAGAATTCTGAGATTAAAG
>NW_015150710.1:529325-531732 GCF_000732505.1 Cyprinodon variegatus
AAAAAAGTCAAAATTCTGAGAAGAAAGTCAAAATTCTGACTTTTTTCCCATGTTAAACTGAAATAAATTTAAAAATCAGTTAACTTTTTAATTTTTTTTTCAGTGGCCCTAATCCTCTTCCATATGAGGGCCCCTTGCTGCCTTCAGGCACCACGTTGATGACCCCAATCATTAAATATCAGATGCTGGTTTTATTTAAAAGGTTATACAGATTTGAAGTGTTTTTCTTTTGATTTTAACTTTAATAGAAGTTAGATTTTTAAATATTATCTGCACTTTTGACTAGTGTTGCCCTGATACCGATACCAGCATCAGGCGGGGCCCCGATCCAGCACTAAAATGGTGGTATCGGAATCGGCGAGTACCGAAAAATGAGGCACTGATACCATTTTGAGAGCAAAAAGTTTCTTCAACTATTGTCACCGATTCCAGATATGCAATAAAAAGGTAGTCAGCAGCTTGACTAAGCTATGATGGCAATGAGTTTACATCCAAGTAGTCTGTAGTTCTTCAGATACACACACACATCAATTTTAAACAGGTGGTATCGGCCTTTACTGCACAGCCAGGTTCGGTATCTTGGCTAAAAAATGGCATCGGTGCAACACTACTTTTGACCTTATAATTGAATCTCCTGCTTTAGAATCTTTAAATGTCTTCAGCTTCGAGAATCCTCCTGGTTCGGTCGAAGCTCCCGTCGTCTTTCTGCCGTTTGTGGTGCCGACTGTGACGTTCTTGGTGTTTCTGTGCCGCAGCTCACGTGGAGAACGAGGAGCAGTATGTCCAGTCCATGGAGAAGTTTGCTTCCAACTACATGAATGATGTGGAAGGAGAGCTCGGTGCCGCCTTCCTCAAGTTCGCCGTGTTCACCAAAGAGCTGGCGGCGCTCCTTAAGAACCTGGTGAGCCTGAAAGCATCTGGATGCTTTATTCTCATTAAAACTGCTTGCTTGCATCCTCTGCTGTATCAACTGGTTGGATAAATAAATGAAGGGATGCTTGGCGTTCACTTTAGACCTGCAGTTTATTTAACTTGACTTTGTCTGTGCAGTTGCAGAACATGAACAACATCATCACGTTTCCTCTGGACAGTCTGCTGAAAGGAGACCTGAAAGGAGTGAAAGGGGTCAGTGTTTCTGTCCAGGTTTCAAACTGACACATCTGCTTTGATTCTGCTTCTGCTTTGATTTCTGGACTAAAGATGTTTGTTTTTATTTGTCAATTTTCTTTAATATTTGAATTTCATTGAGAAAAAATATTCCTAATAGTTTTTTTTTAAGAAGCTTTTCCTCACTTTGTCATGTTTATAATCCTGCTCCAAACTCGGGGATTGCGATTACCTTCTCCCATCCTTGCGGGAAAATTATTTGAAGATCATCTGTTTTTCCTCTGGTTTCTAATTTTTGCGGTGTTCTCCTCTCACTATAGATCAGCCCAGTCCTCTAACCTGGCTTTTAAATTTGTTTTTTTTTTTCATTATTTTGGTGGGAAAAAAGACAGATATTCCTGGAAAAACAGATGCTTCCTCTAATTCCTCCAGATTCATTAAATGATTTGGGATTTTCTGCACCTTAGAGGAAGAAATATGAAAACCGTTTCCATAACTTTCTCGAGTAACATTGTTTTTATCACCAAATAGTATTTTTTTTTTAATATTTAAATAATAGCCAACATTTAATTTCTCTTCTAGATCACTAAAGTGTTTTTTGGATTGGATTAAATTAAATTTTGGTCTCTGAAGCTCTTCTATCCTCGATGACTCATCGTTTATTGATTCTTCTTTTGCAATGAACCGTTATTAATTGCCCGATTCCTGTTTTTCTTCTTAAGTTTATATTATTTTTAGAAGATGTATGCGTACAACGTTCCCCAACTCTCCCCACTTCCCACCCCCCATTGCGATCATTGCACTTGATCGCAAAAAAAAATTGTCTGTGATTTTTTCCAGGGATTTTAAAGTAATTTTGAATGATAAATAATTTCTTTTTTTTTTTGCGCTCATTGGATTTGCCCGCCGGGCAAGTGCAATGATCGCAAAAAAAAATTGTTGGTGATTTTAAAGTAATTTTGAGTGATAATTTTTTTTTTGTTTTTTTGTGATCATTGCACTTGCCCGGCGGGCAAATGCAATGATCGCAAAAAAAAATTGTCTGTGATTTTTTCAGGGATTTTAAAGTAATTTTGAATGATAAATAAAAACATTTTTGCGATCATTGCATTTGCGCACCGGGCAAGTGCAATGATCACAAAAAAAATTGTCTGTGATTTTGTCAGTGATTTTAAAGTAATTTTGAATGATAAATCTTTTTTTTTTTTTGCGATCGTTGCATTTGCCCGCCGGGCAAGAGCAACGATCGCAAAAAAAAATTGTCAGTGATTTTGTTTGTAATTTAAAGTAATTTTGAATG
>NW_015150710.1:532177-534374 GCF_000732505.1 Cyprinodon variegatus
TTCTTCTTAAGTTTATATTATTTTTAGAAGATGTATGCGTACAACGTTCCCCAACTCTCCCCACTCCCCACCCCCCATTGCGATCATTGCACTTGCCCGGCGGGCAAATGCAATGATCGCAAAAAAAATTTGTCGGTGATTTTTTTCAGGGATTTTAAAGTAATTTTGAATGATAAATAAAAAAATTTTTGCGTTCATTGCATTTGCCCGCCGGGCAAGTGCAATGAACGCAAAAAAACAATTGTCTGTGATTTTGTCTGTGATTTTAAAGTAATTTTGAGCGATAATTTATTTTATTTTTTTTGCGATCATTGCACTTGCCCGGCGGGCAAGTGCGATGATCGCAAAAAAAATTTGTCTGTGATTTTTTCAGGGATTTTAAAGTAATTTTGAATGATAACATTTTTTTTTTTGCGATCATTGCATTTGCCCGCCGGGCAAGTGCGATGATCGCAAAAAAAAATTGTCAGTGATTTTGTCGGTGATTTTAAAGTCATTTTGAGTGCTATTTTTTTTTTTTTTTTGCAATCATTGCACTTGCCCGGCGGGCAAATGCAATGATCGCAAAAAAAATATGTCTGTGATTTTTTCAGGGATTTTAAAGTAATTTTGAATGATAAATAAAAAAAAATTTGCGATCATTGCATTTGCCCGCCGGGCAAGTGCAATGATCGCAAAAAAAATTGTCAGTGATTTTGTTTGTAATTTAAAGTAATTTTGAATGATAAATAATTTTTTTTGCGATCACTGCATTTGCCCGCCAGGCAAGTGCAAAGATCGCAAAAAAAAATTGTCGGTGATTTTAAAGTAATTTTGAATGATAAATCTTTTTTTTTTGCGATCGTTGCATTTGCCCGCCGGGCAAGTGCAATGATCGCAAAAAAAAATTGTCAGTGATTTTGTTTTGCGATGGTTAACATCGAGCCCAGAAAAGTATTTTCAAACAGTCTTCATCATTAAAAGTGCAGCCAAGGTCTCTCTGCCAGACAATAATCACTGTTTTTTGTCATCTCTTTTATTTCTGGTTTAATGGAACATCTAAAATAGAGAATTTGATTTTAAACATTTGTATTAAGAAGATTATTTTAAATAGAAGGCGGAACAGTTTGTCATCATTAAGCATTAGCTCATTTTACCGTAAATGACCTTTAAAATGAACCGTCAAAGTCCTTTCTGAGTTGGTTTGTTGCTATAAATGTCATCCACCAAGAATTAATGACGTCTTTGCTTCTTTTCAGGACCTGAAGAAGTCATTCGATAAATCCTGGAAGGATTACGAGACCAAACTGTAAGAATATTAATATTACTTTCAAATTGGTGCAGATTCAGTAAAGGGTAAAGAGGCGGATAATGAGGAAAGTGATCAATTATATTTAAGGAACTTTTTTTTTTTTTTTGTCCTGTTTAAGCAACAGTTTGAGTCATATATTAGAAATGTTAAATACTTTCAGATTGGTGTGATTTTCTGTATTTATTACCACATCTTGAACTTGTTGCAGAGCAAAGATTGAGAAAGAGAAACGAGAACACGCCAAGCAGCACGGCATGATTCGGACGGAGTTCAGCGGAGGAGAAATCGCAGAGGATATGGAGAAAGAAAGACGAACTTTCCAGCTTCAGATGTGTGAGGTTAGTGATACATGAAATATCGTGACGACACAAGCAGTGAGCCGAGGGCTGGACTGCTGGGTGAACTGGTCTGGTTTTAGTGGTTTTTGGGGGAACCATGTGGAAGTGAAATGATGTGAACCGCTTTGAGAAAGTCTCAGCAGATTAGTTTTCTCAAACTGGACAAACAGACCTGGTCTGAGTCATCACTGCTTTCATGTAATTATTCATTTTAATTCACTCAGACTTACTTTTGATGTTTGGAAGTGATCTTTATAAACAGTTTTTTTCTTCTTTGAACTATCAGAATGAAACAGAAACTATATGTCTGGGTTTTTTTTTTATTTGTAGTGATAGTTACCTTCTTGCATAAATTGATTAGTGCAAACAAAACAATCCACTGGACTTTGTGTCCAAGTTTGAAGACGTTACGCTTCGCATTCATCAAACCTGCGGAGACCTAAACTAGACGTTTGTCAAATTAGCAAGGAAATCCAAAAGACGCAGCAGAACATAACGGTGTGCAGATGGAACGCACAAATATCGCCATCCCATATGTTGCTAAATCTGAAAAACTGAAGAGGATTTT
>NW_015150710.1:535240-536778 GCF_000732505.1 Cyprinodon variegatus
TTCGCCCCTTCCCAAAATTACTTCAACGGAAGGTTTCCAGATGGATATGCGGAGCAAATCCATCTGGCGGAGTCAGGTTAGGGACTCAGGTTTCAGCTTTCAAAAACCTACAATGCAGCAAATGAGTTGAATTCTTCCCGCTATCATCACAGCCCCCACCCCTTTTCAGGAGAACAGAAGACCTCACCTCTTGGGCCGGGCCAACAATTCCCTCTAACAAACCCCCTTTCAGAGATATAGACCAGTATCGGATATTACAAGCTAACGAAGAACCCAAACGACTGCCCATTCTTAAGGAGCGGACCCGTTCTTCCTGTTCAATTTGCATGTTTTCTAAGCCGAAACAAGGCTTTGGTTTTGGTCCACTCTATAAATCCTGGAACTCAACGCTATTTCTGACATTTTGAAATGAAAAAGCTTCCTGGATGGAAGAGAAACGTCTTCAAACTTGGAAACTAAGTCCAGCTGATGATTGTTTTTTAACTTTCATGTAATAAACAGGTTATATATTTTTAGAAATGTTGGGTATTCATTTCATACTCATAGTTTTTGCCCATTTCGGCTACTGCATTTGCGTCACTTTTTGCCAAATATTAAACGCCTGCAGAAAATGGTCGAAATTGCAACACAAGATTAAGCATGTCTTTAATTTATTTGATAAATAAGAGGATTGATTTTTCTAATTTTAGTTTAGGAGTTTTCTAAAAGTTAAAAACATGGATCACTTCTTAATCGTTCAATCTTTCCGTGTTATTTGGAGCTTTTCCTTTAAAGAAAAGTAAAACACAAGTCAAATAAAGCCTAAAGAACCAATTTTAGTTGTAATCTTTAATGTCTGACTGTTTCACAAGGATTTATATTTATTAAAGTTTCAACTGGAAAAAAGAAAGGAATCTAAGGGGATTGTAAAGAAAACCTCTGAAGGATCCCAGCCTTTTGGAACCATCAGAAAGGATGAAGTTGAACCCAGTCTGTTAATTAGGACAAAATTTATGAAAAACAACTTGTGAAACCTGACCGACACCAAATGAGGCATGCATAAGGTCGTGTCAGGTCTTCAGTGGCTTTAATGGCTACTCTAGCACATGACTCCCAGAGACCGCCTCTCTGTTGTAGGTCACGGTGAACGCTATATGTCATGCTTCTGTTTTTAGCTCAATTTTAGGTTTGTAAAACCAGGGGAAAAAAAGTTTCTCTGATCTTTAAACAGAAACTGGGACTAAATACAAACCATCTCCATTGGTTTTGTGCAGCTGAGCTGGATTAATCTGCTGGTAACCGAAAAATTAACAAATTTAATTATATTTATTTAGTTTGAACTCAACAGTGCCCCCTACAGAATATATATAAAACAAAGACAATAACAGAATGACAGAAAATAAAATCAAATAGCAATGCCTGGTTGTGTTAATCTACAACAGGGATACAGTGGGACTGATTAATTAGAAACGGGTCATTATAACTGATGAGTCTGACCCCGCCCTTATGCTACATTCAGACTGCAAGCAGCAGAAGCAGCTAGTTTAGATGCAAAGTCA
>NW_015150710.1:540197-541081 GCF_000732505.1 Cyprinodon variegatus
AGACAATTGATCGCTTTTTTTATACAAAGTAAAACAAAAAAAATCCAAAGCAGAACTAAGAGTCAATTTTCATTCTGAGCACAGTTTGGGTAACCACATCAGATGTTTATCTAAAACCTGCTTCTGTGAAAAGAGGAAGTCCAATCTTTTGCTTTTATGCGACTATAGCAGGGGTCACAGAAGTTACAGGTTGCTCTTTGGATTGAAAGGGTCTCACAGTCCTGCACCACGTCGCTCTTATTCAGTCATGTTGTTTATTAAGTTTTCTCTTACCTGTTTTCCTTACTGCAGTACCTGATAAAGGTGAACGATATCAAGCAGAAGAAAGGCGTCGACTTCCTCCAGAACCTCATCAAGTACTTCCATGCTCAGTGCAAGTAAGATTCAGGAAGAAGAAAACAGCAAAATTTGCACAAAAAAAAAGTAGCACATGTTTTGTTTATGATTATTCACTTGCTTTTAATGCAGTTTTTTTCAGGACGGGCTTAAAACTGTAGAGAATCTGAAACCAGCTGTGGAGAAAATGGCTACAGACCTGGCGGGGGTGAGGAATCACCGTTTTAGGTATTTCCCCCATTTTTTTTTTACACTAAATGCTGTTTATTTCTGTCCAGATCAAACAGACGCAGGACGGAGAGAGGAAGCAGCTGATTCAGCTCAGAGATACCCTGAAAGCATCGCTGCAGACGGACCAGAAAGAGGTGAAAAGCTTCTTTATCATGACAATAATCTAGTTTTTCCCCAAAAACAAAGTAAAGCAGAGAGGAAGGAAATTACTGCCACAGATGAGCCCTTACAACAGAAAAGAGGTCACTACAATTCCATGGGTTAGAGATGATGCAACATGCCTTTTAAAGAAAAAGTCTAATATTGAGAATTCATGA
>NW_015150710.1:543304-545427 GCF_000732505.1 Cyprinodon variegatus
CTGAAAACTAAAAAGAAATATATAAAAAAATGTTGCATGAACCCAAACAGCATGAGTCACATCAGCCTCAAACACAAACAGGGAACATAAATAAAAACATGAGCTGAAATGAAGGCTAATCCAACCAATGATTGTCTTTAAGTCAGTTGTGGTTAATTTGGTGATGTTAATAGAGATTATACCATCATATGATATACTGAGGGTCCATTTAGAAGAACTATCTATGAGAAACTCTGAGTTGTAGCTTTAATATTTGCATTTCTGTCCATATGATATCTGTTGTGAAATCCTACATGAAAACACACCCATTACATGATGCTGCCACCACCATACTTCACAGCTGTAGGGTTGAAAAGATTTTTCTCAGATTTACAGGTTTATTCTTTTAATCTCCAAATGTAACTTTGGCCATTTTTGGCCAAGGCTTTAACTGCTTATCTCCAAACATGAAGGCTTTTCTCCATGGAGTCTTTCGTCTTTGTCGCTTTGAAGTAATGGCTTCTTCCTTTCTGGGTGGCATTTCAGCCGCTTACAAAGGAAGAAGCCTCTCTGCAACTGTTTCAGAAAGAGTGTATGTAAAAATGTATTTGTATAACAAAGTGTTTCAACAAACAAAGTAAATTTAACAAAACAAACTAGGTTATTGCTTCAGTTTTATCCTGATTTAGATGGATCAAAATTTTTAATTTTATACAACTGGATCATCAGCCTATTAAGGATAGGCAATAACCTTAAAAGACGACAGTAATGGGCGAAGCAGGAGTAGAATGTGTTCTGAATCTAGATGCAGAAAGGGAGGTTGATCTATCGACGAGGAGGGCAACCATTTTTTTTATCCATAACACAGGGCTGATCAAGAGCAGCGGTCTGCTGCTTGATGACCACCTTCTCTAGACCCTTGACTTATGCTATGTTCAGACAGCAAGCAGCAGAAGCAGCAAAAATGTGCGTGCTGCTTCATTTTTGATGATTGTATAAGTTTAATTCTGACAAGCAGCTGAAGCATCTTTGCTGCTCTAGCTGCGCAGTCGAAAAGTGGGTCTCATGCGCGTTGGGCGGAGCTACGCTAGGCTTTCTATGCCTGGAACAATGGCAGCTATTACGATGGAGAATTAGGCCCAGGCGAGAGATTTTTTTTCTTCTAGTTTAAGAATAAAGTCGTAACATTATTAGAATAAAGTCGTAACATTACGAGAATAAAGTCGTAACATTACGAGAATAAAGTCGTAACATTACGAGAATAAAGTCGTAACATTACGAGAATAAAGTCGCAATGAGAATAATTACACACTTACGAGAATAAAGTCGTAACGTTACGAGAATAAAGTCATAACGTTACGAGAATAAAGTCGCAATGACAATAATCACAAAATTACAACAATAAATTCTTAACATTATGAGAGTAAAGTAATAAAAGTGCGAGAATAAAGTCGTTACATTAATAGAATAAAGTCGTAACATTACGAGAATAAAGTCGCAACATTATGTGAATAAAGTCGTAACATTACGAGAATAAAGTCGCAATGAGAATGATTACAAACTTACGAGAATAAAGTCGTAACATTACAAGAATAAAGTCGTAACATTACGAGAATAAAGTCGTAACATTACAAGAATAAAGTCGCATTGACAATAATCACAAAATTACAACAATAAATTCTTAACATTATGAGAGTAAAGTAATAAAAGTGCAAGAATAAAGTTGTAACATTACGAGAATAAAGTCGTAACATTGCGAGAATAAAGGCGCAATGAGAATAATCACAAAATTACGAGAATAAATTCGTAACATTATGAGAATAAAGTAATAAAATTACAAGAATAAAGTAACAGAATTACGTCTATAAAGTCATAAAATTACATCAATAAAGTCGTAAGATTACGTCAATAAAGTCGTAAAATTACGTCAGTAAAGTCGTAACAATGAGAATAGTCATGAAATTACGAGAGTAAAGTCCTAATATTACAAGAAATAAGTTTTAATTTATGAAAACTCCTACAAGAAGCACTTTCTGCCCTAAAACGAGGAATGTGGAGCATCATATGAAGTTATACTTTAGCATCGGTTTGACAAATCAGGAAATCTTTTAGCAGCAGCATCAAACTGGGCAGGATGTCAAAGT
>NW_015150710.1:545524-546828 GCF_000732505.1 Cyprinodon variegatus
CTTTCTTTTGAAACGGGTTGTTGTATGATGACTTTATTCTCGAAATATTACGACTTTATTCTCAAAATAGAATGAGAAAGTCCTGAAAACTTCATCTGTGCAGTCAGTTCATCCAGATTACCATCCTGCCTTCAAATATTACTTCACCGTCGGAGCCATTCAGACCCCCACATACTGGCGGTGCGCTGTCACTGGGAATCCCGTTCAACAGCAGCCTCTGACCCGGTCGCATCTTCAGGGTTTGCCGCTACTGTTCACTTTCCAACTCGAGCAGCTGCTGCATGTGAAGTGCGTTGCACGCGTCAGATTCTCAGAAGCTCATGAAGCGCTGCTCCTGCTGCTCAAAACACAATGCGGGACCTTTTGATGCACCTTTATTCACCAACCATTGACTTTGCATGTAAACTGGTTCCTTCTGCTCCCTCTGCTGCTCGCGGAACTGAACGTAACATAAGAAAAAAGTGTCAGGAACTGTTTTGTGTAAAATACAACTTTAATTACATTGACTGATCATTTCCTGCTGCCTGGGTCAATAAGTCTTTAGCTCTTGGATTTGTTTCTCACGTTGAGTCCTGAAGGTTTCCTTTTGTCTCTTCAGGTTGAGGAAGGTGTGGCAGAAGAGAAAGTGTTCGGTTAAGAATGGCTTCCTAACCATCTGCCATGGCACGGTAAGACAAAGTGTCCTCTCCTCTCATTGGTTGTCCTGCATGACAAGCTCCCGCCCTCCTGCCTGCATGTCCAACCAGAGGTCTCCCCGTGGGTTTATCAACTTCATCCGCTGGGGAAAAAAAGAAATAGATGATTTTTAGTTTGGCCTCATATTTATTATTCCTTTTCCGTCTTCCTTCTTTTATTTTTAAAGTTTTTACATGGAGATTCAAGGGGCCGATCAGGACAGAGCAAGCGGAAAAGGAGGAGAAAAACAAGGCGAAGAAAAAGCATAAGGAAATGGATAAAAGAGAACAGGGTGGGAAAAGGAGTCTGGATTTAAATCCAACATGATTAGAGACGTTTGGGGAGGGGATGAATTCACAAAACCTCACTTTATTCAGTGTTTTACAGTTTTAATAAAGGAAAGGCTGATCAAACACTACTTTAAAGGTGTACAGCATTTACTTTTGTAAAATACCAATTCAACAGAACAACAAGCTGATAAATATGGTTTTCATTCAAATTCCTGTAACTGTTTTAACATCCTCAAAGGGTTTAAGGGTAAAATATTTCATGTTTGGATACATTGATGTTAGCAGCTTTAGCAAAAATACAAGTTTCTACTAATTTAGATAAGACTTCAAATTCCAGAG
>NW_015150710.1:549015-551404 GCF_000732505.1 Cyprinodon variegatus
TCCATCCATCCATCCATCCATCCATCCATCCATCCATCCATCCATCCATCCATCCATCCATCCATCCATCCATCCATCCATCCATCCTCAATTTTTCCAGCTTCCATATATTATCACTGTAGAAATATTGTTCATAACTTTATTTTTCAGTTTAATATTTGCTCTATGAAACAAGTCTGAAACTCAAAATTCAGATTTTGTAAATGTGTGGATATATGAGTAAAAAACATGTAGGAACCTTTAACGCCAACAATGAGAAGCTAGCAGGCTAATGCTAAGCTTGCTAAGGTTATTTTTTTATTAGCATGCTAGCTCCTCTTTCATTCTCATACATCAGAAGCAGCTGTTTAAAACAAATTTAAAATATGTCACATTGATGACAGATTTCCAGTTAAATCTCACCATCTAGTTTTCATGCTAACAAGCTAGTTTGTTTTTAGCTAAAGAGGAATGAAGAAGTTTCCTTCAAGTTAGGATTTAAATGACTGGTTTGGTTGTTATTAACAGGTTAAGGTTCAAATAAGATGAAAAAGATGAAGGTTCTTCATATTTCATCCTGAGGAGAGTGGAGCAGAACTCTCTGGACTTTCAGAACCCATCATGTTATGATGTGAAATAAAACTAAAAGTCCCTTATTATGGGTCACAGATCCGTTCCATCAACACCTCAACATAAAAATGAACAAACATTTAGGGCAGAAGTTCCCAGAACCTTTGGGCTCTGACCTACAAAGTAGTACAAAATGATCTCATGATCCAAACTATTGGTCGGAATACAAAAGTTGACTTAAACAAGTAAAACAAATTCTATTATACTAGTAATAAAAAAGATATATAAATGAATATACTTGGTTTGTGATGTTTTTATATCTTTAAACTCATAAATAACCTTCATCGTTTTCAGTTTAAGTGTTTCGTTTACAGTCTGTACAGGATCTAAAGACCCCATGCTTGTTGATCCATGAACACAAATTGGGTCACGACCCCCACTTTGGGAATTAATGCAGGGGTTCCCAAAAATGTCAGACTGTGACCCCAAAAATATTAACTCAACATCCTGGCAAACTCCTAGAATACATATTCACTAATTAAGCTGTATTTATTTAGTGGGATATTTTTGAAACTGAATGTTCTATTTAATGTTGTAATCATATTTTAGACACATAATTAAATGTTACATCTACATATTTCATGACATATTTTGCTCCTCATATACCTCAGAGATCATCCAGTCAGATTGATTCAAAGTTTTCTATCTAAGGAAAACCAGTTGATTGCATCGACTCATTGACTGGAAGGCAATCCCTCACACTAAGCATGCTTGTAGCGAAAGTGGAGAGGAAAAACTACCTTTAAACAGGAAGAAACCTCCAGCAGAACCAGGCTCAGTGTGAGCGGCCATCTGCTGAGGCCGACTGGGGTGCAAGGAGACAGAAGCAGACATAGAAAAAGAAGCATAGATACAAAAGCCAGTCATTCATTGTCACATATATATATATATGCTATTTCTAATTAAATTCTTCTAAAAGTGATAAAATAACTCATCAATTTGAGGTTTGCTGGTTCCTTTTCATGTCCTCGTCTCATCCGTCTGTCTGCTTGTTCTAAAGCCCAACAAACCTCCAGCCAAACTCAACCTGCTCACCTGCCAGGTGAAGAGGAATCCCGACGAGAAGAAGAGCTTCGACCTGTTTTCACGTACGCCGCAGACTCGTCCCTTTGCACACGTCCCCTCATCACCTTCCCCGTGTTTTCCTCTGAAAGCTCCGTTTCTTCCTCTCTTCCAGATGACAGAACCTACCACTTCCAGGCCGAGGATGAGGCGGAGTGTCAGGTGTAAGTTCTGGCGTCCGGAGCCTTGGTCGGCGGCGCGGGGCGTCTGTTCGTTCTCACTGAGATCTGTTTGTTTTTCAGCTGGGTGTCGGTGCTGCAGAACAGCAAGGAGGAGGCTCTGAACATGGCCTTCAAAGGCGATCAGAACGAAGGGGAGAACAACATCGTGCAGGAGCTGACCAAAGCTATCGTCGCAGAGGTGAAGAGGATAAGCGGCAACAACGGCTGCTGTGACTGCGGCGCCCCCAGTGAGTCCTCGTACCTCTGAAAAACATGGTGCTTAAAAAAAACAAAAAAAAAAACAGCTGGCCTGACAATCATGGGCGGTTCTAGACAGGGGCCAACGGGTGCCGGCGCCACTGTAGATCATGTCCTGGCCCCTGTTATGGCCCCTATACTAAAGACATAATACTCAATGAAATTGTAATGATGATATGCGCTGGAACAGACATGGTTATTGATAGATCCGTTGGATCTATTTCATTATTTTTCCTTTAAAAATTCTCTTTTACTAATTATTTAAAAACAGTAAGGTGATCGATTCAGTGGGATTAAGA
>NW_015150710.1:552599-554220 GCF_000732505.1 Cyprinodon variegatus
GGTGTACCTAATAAAGTGGCCGGTGATATTGACTTAATAAGAAATAGAATTTTAATTAAACATAACTAAATAGACATTTCACACAGCTATCTTGAATATATCTCAATATATTTGAATCCCTTGCCCTGTTTTTTATTTCATGCTTTTCTGTGCCCCGATGAAAAAACACTGGCCCCCTTCTGGCCCCCTGGAACATTTGGTCTAGAACCGCCACTGCTGACAGTCAACCCTGAAGAGCTACGCAGCCACTTTCTTAAAAAAACTGTTCTTCCTTCTGAGAAATCAGGAGTTATTAGGAAGCAGATCCATTATTCAACGGTTTCTGCTCAAAGGGAAACCACCAAGTCGACTGAAACTCTGATGTAAAATCTGATTATAGTTCATTCCTCAGCTGTTTGCTGTGGTTGTCTGACAAGTTTCTGTTAAAAAAACAAACAAATAAAAAACAGAAAACAACCTTCTGCTGAACAGGAATCTTAACAATCGGCAGCGGTTGTTGAATCAGACAAGATTTTTGTATTAAAAACATCCTAATCATAATTTATTACAATGGTGACTGACAGGACGCCCTGAAAAGAAATGATCTAAAAATAAGTAAACATATCTTGAATTGAGTAGATCTGCCAGCAGAATAAGTATTTATGCCCTTTAAAATAAGAAAATTTGGTATTATAAACTAAAAACAATAAGTATTTTTTATTGAAAACACAAATAACTTTTAACATTGGCAATGTGTCTCACTTATCTGCACTTTTTTGTTTAGATAAATCGGTTCTTGCTATTTTTATTTTCTTCTCATTGAACTTTATTAATCTCACACTGGATAAATGTACCTCTACATTTAACCCGTCCCCTCAGGGAGCAGTGGGCTGCCATTGTGCGGCGCCTGCGGAGCCATTTGGGGTTTAGGGTTGTTAAAGGCTCTGGTTCTACACCTTGGAGCTCTATCTCTCCGGTTCTTTTTCCCGAAAAGAGATCACCCAGGACAAACTCTTTAAATAATATTTCATAATTTATATGTATTAAATAACCAGGAGACTTGACAACAGATTCTGATAGAAATTGTAATCTTATTCAGATCAGAGAAGTTGCTTAGAGTTACAGAAGGCAGCTGCTCACCTCTCAGGAAGCGGCCCCGATTAACAGTTAAATATTTTATACATCTCCAGTCGGCCACATCATCAAATTTTTCACAGCATAAAATGGAAATCTAAATGAGTCATTCTTGCTTATATTAAGTGCATTTTTTCTTGAATTGAAGAGGTAAATGACACACTTTGCCAATGGAACAAGACAATTTACATTTAAAATAAGAAAAAACAATTGCTTTGTCTCATTTCAAGTGCATATTATCTAATTATCTTATTTTAGGAGTAAAAATACTCCTTCCATTGGCAAAGTATCGTATTTATCTGCTAAAATTAAGGGTAAATACACTCAATTTAAAATTTGTTTTTACTTATTTCTAGATGTTTTTTGCAGTGAGATGAGGAGGCACACTACAAAAACAATCTAGAAATAAGTGAAAATGTCTGAAATTAAGTGTATTTACTCTTAACTTGAGTAGGTAAATGAGATAGTTTGCCAATAGAATTGGTATTTTTACTCTTAAAATAAGATA
>NW_015150710.1:555656-556534 GCF_000732505.1 Cyprinodon variegatus
GCGAGTGAAACCTTGAAAGCTCGCGAGATCAGGATGGTCTCACGAGGCTAGTGTACACTGCACCATTTTTTGCCCTTTTTGGGCCGATTTTCCAGTCGTGCGAGAATTTTTTCAACTTTCAGCCTCATCGTGTGTCGTGTAGTACACAGGGGGTGACGGGGGGGCCAATCTGCCTCCCATGACCACTTTCCGATCGGGAATCGTGAGGTTGGGAGAAAATCAAACACGTTTGAAATTCAGTCGGCCGTAGTGAGGAGTTCGTGGGTAAAACCTGCTGTTGAAGCAAAGCTACGACACGATTCACCAGAAACTGGAGCACTGAGCATGTGCAAACAAGGAAGTTCTTCCTCTTCTTTTTCTCTCAGATTGACGAATCCGACCAGCGCCATCTCTCGCCGTCGAGTCCAATGTGTGGTTTTTAAACGTACAGCGTAAGCAGGTATATCGCATCAGACCATCGGACCGAACAGTGGAAGAACAAACATCGTAAACTGTGAACTTTTAAACCCTGCGGGTTCGTCGTACAGTTTAAGTTGGACGTCTTCAACAAGGGGTCCCCGACCCCTAAGGTGTCCTCAGAGGTACTCCATTGGGGTCGCTAAAGGTTTGGTTGATTAGATGTTGGATTCAGAAAATGTAGGTTTGCAAATAAATAGAAATTGAGTCTACACAGGAAAGAGATTCAAGCAGCTTCTGCAGGAGCGGAAGGAAAGCCCAACCCAACTTCAAGCTTTCCTTCTCCGAATCCCCTCCTGCAGCCGTCTTTTATTAACAGAACGTAACACATGGTTACAAAACAGTATTTGTTCTGACAGAACAATTGATCAGTTCATAAAGACAAGATGCTCCATCAGAATGACAAGGCAGGATGGTCTCCT
>NW_015150710.1:557907-559526 GCF_000732505.1 Cyprinodon variegatus
CAGGTACGAGATTCCAGCAGCTTCTGCAAGAGCGGAAAGAAAAAGCCCAACCCAACTTCAAGGTTTCCTTCTCCGAATCCCCTCCTGCAGCCGTCTTTTATTAACAGAACATAACACATGGTTACAAAACAGTATTTGTTCTGACAGAACAATTGATCAGTTCATAAAGACAAGATGCTCCATCAGAATGACAAGGCAGGATGGTCTCCTGACTGCATCACAAGACAGTGCAGCATCCCTCTTGCACAAATGATTCATAAGCACACATTCATTTTATAATCATCACTGAATAAACCTGACATTAGACTTTTTATATTATATTCCTCCTGCAATTTTATCCACTAATTGAAATGTCTTTAAATCCACATTAACATGAATTCAACACACAGTAGTTAACAGATAAATGGAGGCAGATGTCTTTCAGTCATCAATGCAACATTCAGGACCTCTTTCAAGCTGGGCACCGTTTCATTCACAACACCTGTCCCATCAACCAGGAAGCAGAAATACTTTAATAATCCCAGAGAGAAGTTACTTTTATTACACCAATTTTATTACATCTAACCATCAGTTTTACTGCAAAAACGATCTAGAAATAAGTAAAAAAAAATTTGTAAATTAAGTGTATTTACCCTTAATTTGAGTAGGTAAATAAGATGATTTGCCAATGAAATTAGTATCTTTAGTCTTAAAATAAGATAATTAAAAAATATGAACTTGAAATAAGACAATGCAATAGTTTTTTTTCTTATTTTAAATGTAAATTGCCTTGTTCCATTGGCAAAGTGGCTCACTTTCATCCTCAATTCGAGAAAAAACGCACTTATTTTAAGAAAAAAATGACTTACTTAGATTTCCATTTTTTGCAGTGTTGGGGTCCTTGGCCTAGAAAAGGTTAAAGATCCTGGTTTGAGTTGTACCTGCTTGCAATGATTGAAAATATCGCACGGCTTAGGTCATCCGGGAGATTATTAGAGAATTTAACAATTTAAACAATTAAGTCAGATTTTTCTTTTGTTGTATTTATCAACTGGGAGCTTTTATTCACCAAAATAAAAAAGAAATAAATTTCCTGAAGCTGATCCCTTTGTGTGTTAATAATCTATATAATCTGAGTTTGATTTTTGAACTGAAATGGATCTTGCAGCTCAGTCCCTTCATGGAGTAAATCTATATCAGTGAAACATCTCAGGTTAGATCTTCAGCAGACTTTCTCCTCCTCTTCCTCTCTCCAGGTCCCACGTGGCTCTCCACCAACCTCGGGATCCTGATCTGCATCGAGTGCTCTGGGATCCACCGGGAGATGGGGGTTCATTACTCCAGGATCCAGAGCCTGGAGTTGGATGTTCTGGGGACGTCTGAGCTGCTGGTGAGTCCATCTGAGGACCAGGAGGTTTTTACTTCAGTAGTTTTCTTCATGTGATCTTCTGAGTTTTCCTTCAGGCTGGAGCTGCTTCTCACTCAGTTTCTCCTCCTAAACTTTTTTCAGACAAATGTTTTCTGTCTTTGAACTCATACCAGGTTATTCGTTTCCAGGGTAAGTGGTAATGCGTCTTAAACATCCCACTCTGCTTTGCAGAATTCATGTAATTCGGACACTTCAGAGACTTTTCTAGCTT
>NW_015150710.1:561993-563474 GCF_000732505.1 Cyprinodon variegatus
CTAGGCAGCTGCCTAGTGTTGCTTAATGGTAAATCCCCAAACTCATCCTGAAGATCAGGACGTTGTTTTTCTCAGACATCAGCATCTCTTTGGTCGGATTTCATGATCGACTCATAGCCGTTGGTCTTTATCTGTTTCTTGTCTCTCAGTTGGCGAAGAACGTAGGAAACGCCAACTTTAACGACATCATGGAGGCAGATCTGGAGGCACAGGGTGTAACCAAGCCGGATCCAAAGAGTGACATGTAGGTTCTGATGTTACCCTTCGTCTGTCGTAAACCTGCAGGGTGACATGATTCACCTGCCGTTTGTGGGTCTTTTCCAGGCAAATGAGGAAGGACTACATCACGGCCAAGTACACAGAGAAACGCTTCGCCCTGCGGCTGTGCGCCGACGCTCAGTCCAGGCTGCGGACTCTTTACGAGGCCGTCAGGAACAGAGACATCATGTCGCTGATCCAGGTCTACGCTGAGGGGGTGGACCTGATGGAGGCTTTCCCTCAACCCAACGAACACGTACGACCTCACATGTTACACATCCTCTTTATAGGAGCTGTTTTTCAATTGTTTGTTAAATTTTAGAATTTAGTTTGATATGTTAATTAGAACAAGTTTTTGGTTAGTGATTTAGTTAATTAATTTTAGCTTGGGATGTGGGCGTTTTTACAGTATAGCTAGGTTTTAGGTAGCTCATTATGCACATGGGTGGTCATAAGTAGTTTTTTTACCAGTCTCAGTCCCAGTTTTTAGTCCCATTGCAGAACACTGTGAAGATTGTAACCTGGTTTGTCTGAACAGAGAATAAATCGAGCATCTTCTAGACTGCGTGAGCCAGAATCCAACCTAAATAAGATAATTTGACTGCTGTTTGTAGAGATATTTAAAAACTGATCTATATTTATTTGATCATCTATATTTTTGTTCTCTCAGTGTAAAAAAAAAAAAACCAAACATTTATATCAGATGTTTTAGAGGAGACCTAAATTGGGGCGACAGTGGCGTCGGGTGTGGGAGTTTACCCTGAAATCGAAGGATTGACGGTTTCAAGCCCCGACTCCGACTTTAATTGTCGTTGTGTCCTTGGGCAAGACACTTCACCTCCATTGTCTACTGATGGCGGTCAGAGGGCCTGGTGGCGCCAGTGTATGGCCACTTCTGTCAGTGAGCCCCAGGGCAGCTGTGGCTACAATGTAGCTTGCCACCATCAGTGTGTGAGTGACTGAATGTACAGGGTTCCCGCGGGTCCTTAAAAAGTCTTAAAAGGCATTGAATTCTTCAAAATAAAACTCAGGCCTTAATTGGTATTGAAATGTCTTAAATCAGTCTTTCGTAGGTCTTAATTTTTAAAACATCATAAATAGGATTGTTTTTATTACGATTTATTTTTGTAATCTAAATAAAAGGTTAAAATCGACAACTTTTTTTTATTTTAAAGAAATAACGGCTCGCCATTATTGGTTCCGTCCCGATAGCGGAACCAATA
>NW_015150710.1:564866-567240 GCF_000732505.1 Cyprinodon variegatus
TATTCAGTCCAAATGTCCTTTATGACATATTCGGTATTTGTTTATTTTATGTTCTTGTTTTTCATGGGTTTCTTTTTGTGGATCTCATTAGGTGTCTGACCCTCTCCCTGCTATGTAACTGGAGTTTGCTTTGATTGTTGTTCTTGCCTCTGTTTGCTCTGAGTGTAACTTTAATGTTTGCGTCTGTCAGGAAGCCGGAGAGACGGTTCTCCATCTGGCCGTCAGGATGGTGGACAGAAACTCTCTCCACATCGTCGACTTCCTCGCTCAGAACAGGTAACGTCTCTCCGTCTCTGTGATCCCTGTCCATGTCTGAGGTCACCACAGCGCCCCCTGCTGACTCTATCTGTTTAAAAACAATCCACTGGACTTAGTTTCCAAGTTGGAAGATGTTTCTCTTCCCATCCAGGAAGATTTTTCAATTCTAAATGTCAGAAATAGCGTTGAGTTGCAATAGCCCAACAAAACCTTGTTTTTGCTTAGAAAACATGCAAATAGAAATGTTAGGCTGCAATGCCTAATACATTTCTACGTCTCTGAATGTTTGGTTGTTAAAGGGAATTGTTGGCCTAGCTCGGGGGTCGGCAACCCACGGCTCCGGAGCCGCATGCAGCTTTTTAACGTCCCCCTTGCGGCTGAGGTCAAACAAAAATGAATTATGTTTTCCAATGCTGTAAACATTTGTATAATAAATAAACAAAATTTGCATCATAGCCATAGAGATCAGTTGTCATAACTTGGCAAACAAAGCTGCAGCTGTGGCTCAGAACGTGGATCCTAAAGGGGGAAAAAAGGAAGATGGCTGATGAGAAAAGAGGATTTAAAGAAGAATAAAGTGAATCATTTGCTTTTATTATCAATGCAGAAGGATTGCCTGCATTTTTGCTTTGTAATGACCGACCACCAAGTTGGCAGTGAGAGAAAAATGGTGATTGCAGAACTTCTGGATCAATTAGAGGAGAGCAAAGATAGATTTAAGAAGTAGATTGCATCTCCAAACTCCAATACTGCTGCTAGTTTTGTTGCAAGGATGGAAAAGCGTCTACAGATCCAACAGGTAGCGCTCTGAGGCAGGGATGGGAACTTTCCCCAAATCCTAAAAATATAAATCACTGGTGACGGAGGATGTGGGATTTCGTTCCTCATGACTCAATCAACTCCTCCCAACAAAAACACGTCCACCACAGAAAGATTTCTTTATCGTGTTTCTAGAACTTCATCAATGCAACAAAACTTAAAACACTATTAGGTTTATTCAAGGATCATTATAAAATGAATGTGTGCTTATAAAACATTTTTGCAAGGGGATGCTCCACTCCTGTCCTGCCTTGTCATTCTGATGGAGCATTCTGTCTTCATGAACTGATCAATTCTGTCAGAACAATACTCTGTTTGTAACCATGCGTCATGTTCTGTTAATAAAATGCTCTGCGGAGAAGGTCCAGTGGGAGACAGTGCGTTTGAGTCTGGGGTTCAACTGTCTCTCCTTCCTGCAGGAATTGTATCCATAAATTGTGTATTTCAGTTCTTCTTAAGCAAAAACCTACATTTTATGAACCCGACATTTTGGTGCCAAAACCCGGGACCTCTGCATAAAACAAAGAAGGATTTGGTTGCAACAACCACGCGATGAAGGGCGGTGAAGCGGCGCCCGGTGAGAGCGTTTACTGCTCCTCCCTCACCTCATGCTGCTATGTGACATTTTCTCCAGGATAAACATTTAATCATGAATGCTTATTATATATTTAAGCATACGTAGTCCCTTTCTATAGTGGGCTAATACACTTAGAGCCCCTTTTCATACGAAGCATATATAAGACTTTTACATTTTTGCTGCTCCACACAGATTTATTTTTTGCAGTTTTGGTCCAATATGGCTCTTGGAGAAGTTTGGGTTGGCGACCCCTGGCCTGCCTGAATAGGCGAGGTCTCTGTTCCTCTGTAAAGGGGTTGTGATGATAGCAGGAAATAATCAACTCTATCGCTGCATTTTAGGTTTTTGAAAGCTGAAACCTGAGTCCACCCCCTCTGTTTAAGGTTGTTTTTTCTTCTTTGTCTGTTTTTCAGCGGGAATCTGGACAGACAGACGGCCAAAGGCAGCACGGCGCTGCACTACTGCTGCCTGACGGACAACAGCGAGTGTCTGAAGCTGCTGCTGAGGGGCAAAGCCTCCGTCTCCATCAGTAAGATTCAAACGGCTAATATGACACAGGACAGACCTGCTGCTGGTGGGGAACCAGGATTCTGGAGTCATTTTACAATTTTACAAAAAACTAGTTTGGAGAACAATTAAACGCAAACTGACCTCACTGTCAATCAGTCTAATCAGTTAATTGGAGGCTATGAAGGAGAAGCATCTCTTTGTGTTATCAAT
>NW_015150710.1:569956-572790 GCF_000732505.1 Cyprinodon variegatus
TGTTTCTGGGCAAATGAAATGTGGAAGTCACTTGCCCAAATGGCAAGTGGTAAAAATCCCTTGAGTGGCTTCTTCTCAGCACTGCATTTCTCAGATTGAAGCCAAAAACCTTTGTTTTTCATTGATGGATGAAGTTATTTTCATTAAAAGGCCAAATAACATTTACTTTTATGTAAATGAGAGAAGAGCTGGTTATTCTTTAAACTAGAGGTCGACCTGTCGGCACCAATTTCCCTTAATTAGTCGTGACCAATGACCCACTATATGAAAGACTGGTAAAAAACTTTTAACATACTGACAGTAAAACAAGTTCTTTAAATCAATTTAAAGAACGCTTTGGTTAGAGGGTATGGAGTGCATTTGGTTATGATATTGTTGAAAGCATAGAACACATTTTGTAAACAGGTTGTACCATAATGGGACAAAATTAATTCCATATAAATAAGAATGATCTTTTTCTTTCCATATTTCCTTCATTGCAAAATGTTACAGAATCTGCAAAACATTTTTCATTTTTTGTGGAAGTCGATTTAAAACAGAGTTTATGCAAATGGGTCGGACCTTCACAGATCCTAGAATCCTTCATCAGATTGATCAACCTGATAGAAAACTAATATCAGATCTGTCTTTGTCAGTATGGTGAGTTTGTCTGCATTGGTTTCATTTAATCTTGCATTTTTTCTCTTATTCCAGCTGACTGAGGCCCAGACGGGGAAGTTCAACGTCCACGTTCACGTAGAGTATGAGTGGCGGCTTCAAAATGAGGAGCTGGATGAGAGCGAGGACGAGCTGGAGGACAAGGTCGGCCCCTTTGAGGCGATGGCGGCGCGTTCCGTCTAAGATCCGGGTTTTTAAGCCCCTCTTGTGATTTTTAATCTGTCGCAGCCCATCCTGAAAACGCCCACATCCCGACGTGACGAGCGTCCGGTGAGCTGCATCGTCCCGGGCAGCGGGCCCATGGCGTCTAACTTTTCGGCGCTGGCCCGCGACGCTGCCTTCATAGCGAGGGACAAGCAGAGGGCTCCGATCCCGAGCATGATTAGCAACGAGACGTACGGCACCATGCTGGACACGGCGCTGCCGCCGCCGGGACCATCCCCACCGGTGCCTCCCAGAGGTCCAAACCGAGGTGTGCTGTGGACGGTTGGTCATCTTTAGGCGCGCATCCTTCGCTTTCACTAACTCGTGGTTCTGTCCGCATGCTGAACCAGGTAAACCCGCTCCAGTAGAATCAGTTGGGAGGCAGCGGTCGTCCTCCGACCCCTCGAACCCCAAGAACCCTGACATGAACACCTCTGTGTACGGTGAGCCCTCTTTGGTTTTTCTTACTCCATCCCTCCTGAAAAATTTTCAAAAGTTCTGGGGATAATCTGCGTGTTTTTCTTCTCTCCCAGTCCTCCCAGCAGTCCCTCCTCCACCTCCTCTTTCTTCACATAGGAGATCCGGCAGGTTCGACACGAAGAACGTGTCGGCCAAAAACACGCCCCTGCCTCCTCTGCCGCCCCCACCTGCTGTACGTCCGCCGGTCCCACCGGTACCGTCACTCAACTCACCGCCCCACTACAAGCCTCAACCTCCAACCCCACCTCTGCCAAACCAGCAGAGCAGTAGACCCCCTCTAGGACCCCCATCGCCCAAGTATGTAGTCGCTTTCTCCTGTTCGCTTTCTGTTTGAACGAGATGGAACTTAATCGACTTGTAGAAGACGCTGATGACGACAAGTCCTCTTTAAAGAGCAAAATAATTGTACTAGAAGGCACTGGTGAAGATTCCCAGTCATCCAGGTCATAGTCACTCCAAAAAAGTAAAAAAAACAATCCACTGGACTGAAATTTCCAAGTTTGAAGACGTTTTGGTTCCCATCCAGGAAGCTTTTTCAATTAAAAATGTCAGAAATGGCGTTGAGTTCCAGGTTTCATCCAGCAGCCCAACAAAGCCTTGTTTTTGCTTGGAAACACGCAAGTAGAAATGGACGAACGGGTCCACCCCTTTGGAATGGGGGTCTTTGGGTTCTTTTGTTAGCCTGCAATGATCTATACCTGTCTATGTCTCTGAAAGGGGGGTTGTAAGAGGGAATTGTTGGCCTGGCTGAAAAGGCGTGGTCTTCTGTCTTGTCCGTCCTAGTGGGAAAAGACTCTGCGGTACATCTACACCTAAAGGACATTCTTTTGAGGACCAGAATGTTCACATTTTGGACAAAGAAGCATGAAGGAAGCCATCTATGTTAAGGAAGAAAAAACAATCTTAAACGGGGGGGAGGGGACTCAGATTTCAGCTTTCAAAAACCTACAATGCAACAATTGAGTTGATTCCTTCCCGCTATCATCGCAACCCCAACCCCCTTACAGGGGAACCGAAGACCTCCCCTATTCAGCCAGGCCAACAATTCCCTTTAATGACCCCCCATTTCATAGACATAGACAGGTATGGGGCATTGCAGGCTAACAAAGAAACCAAACGACCCCCATTCCGGATATTCTGGAATATCCTGGTTTCCGGATATTCCGTTCCATGTTCGTCCGTTTCAATTTGCATGTTCTCTTGACAACAAACTATGACCTGCTCCTTAAAAACCTGGGATTTGACTTGGAATTATCCTTTCAAGATTTGAGACTTAACCTAACCTTACCTTACCCTCGTGAGACCATCCTGATCTCGCGAGCTTTCAAGGTTTCACTCGCAGATCAGTCTGGAGACTCTCCGTTAAAGAAAATTTGGAGCCGTTCACCAAACGAACGTCCAATCAGCGTTGGCTTTGAGGCGGGTTGGGGTGTGACGCAACGAGAAGCGCGACAGTTCAGTCTAAAGAACGTGGCGGCACCCCTCAACCCGCC
>NW_015150710.1:574300-575451 GCF_000732505.1 Cyprinodon variegatus
TCTCTCCAGGATGGAGTCACAGCCAAACAGGAACAGCTGAGGCAAAATTTTTATTGGCATTGGGAGCGCATTCTCCGGCCGCTCTGCGCTCCACCATATTTCATCCACTCCGCTCCACCGCTCGCTCCGCTCACATGTTCTGCGAGACACTCAAGACCAGACTCTGATTTAAGCCCAAGAGATTTCCTCTTTGACTCGGACTTGTCCCTTAAAGACTTAAGTTATACGTGTCTCTTGTTTACAGTGTGACATAAATCCAGATACCAATAATAATGTGATTGTGAGACGTCTTCAAGCAAAGTACTGGTGAAGCCCAGTAGTTTATATTGGATCAGAACTGATGTAATTGTAATGAAATGGAAATACTTGGACTGTTATCACTTTAACGTTATTTCTACTGGTTTCAGGTTAGCGAGGCAGCCTCCTCACCGGCCTTCAGTTAGAACTGCACCTGCGAACACGCCAGGTAACTAAATGCTTCTTTGTTTCAGGGGTAATCAACTATTTACCAACAGGAGAATCCAGATTTTCTTCAAATAAATCACTTAAGTCACACTAGATTTTCCCGTAACTATGGATAATGAATATCTGCACATATTTCTACATCCAGTGTTAAAGAAAAAAGATTATTTTTAGTTTTTAATACAGTTAATCTTATGGCATGTGTAAAAGGTATGTTGAACACTCTCATTTTGACCATATTTCTTAATTTTGAACAAGGTTGTGTTAATGATTTAAAAACTACTGATGGGTAAGTATTCAAAGCACAGGAGGCCATAAAATGAGTATCTCCTGGGGGGGTGAATACCAGTTGAGCCTCAGGGGAGAGGTCTGCTTGGTTTACAGAAGGTCAAAAGTCTTCCAGAATAAACAACCAGGGATGGTGTGAAACTGAATCAGGAAAAGGCCCCCGCATTCCACATCAATTCTGTGGAAGCTTATCTTGTGTTTTATGACTTTAAGAATTCTAGATGCCAGGACAAGCTTTCCGCCTTTTCTTGTTAAAACAAAGAAGCAAATGACCCCAGATGTTTGCAGTAAATTAGGTGAAGCTCTAGGCAGTGTCAGAGATGGCTTTTGGTTGGAGGACCGAGGGCCAGCCCTTTTTGAATGGATTAGATACAAGAGGATAAAGCTTTCTAAATAGAAGA
>NW_015150710.1:577359-578864 GCF_000732505.1 Cyprinodon variegatus
CGCCGAGTGGACCTGGGAAGGGAAGAATGAAAAGCCAACCTTTTTCCAAAGTTAACTATTTTAGAATATTTTCTTCCTTTACACCAGGCTGTCTAAATTAAAGGTATAGTCGACGATCTCTTACCTCCTTTTGAGGAAAATCCTTCTCTATACCTTTAATTAATTATGGCTCTGCATGATATTGATTGATTGACTTTATTGAGCTCACAGTGGAGAAAATTACTGGTTTACATCGGCTTAAATAGTCAAAGAAGAAAAAATGTGCATGGGATAAATACAGTGTGTCCACATATGACAGCTTTTTTAGTATTTTATTTTATTTTTTTATAGTAGGATCATTATACCAGGTTATTATTATGATGTATACACACATAGATACACGTTTGTCATTGATACACACCTTTTTCCCTTAAAAACCTAAACTAAAACTAGTTCTGAAAAGAGCTTAATTACTGTATTTGTCATCTTTAACATTAGTAAATTAATGTAAATAATTAGCCATTGTATTTTTTTTATCAGTTTGATTAATATACCAAAACTTAAAATGATGAATTTTTTAGAACGTTCCACTAAAGAGAATTTATGCTGCCACCCACTGGGTTAGAGTGGAACTGCCTTTCTAGAGGTGATGATTTTTTTTTCCATAAAGGACCATTAAAGGCCTGAATTCCAACTTTGCGTCTGATCGTGTGGGACGAGGTCGTGGCGTTAAACTCTCGTTGATGTTTCGGTTTGGCAAGGTGTGAAAATGACCTAAATCTATGACCATCTCCTCCCCTGGCCCCCCCTTCTAGCTCCGCCCCTGCTCATCAGTGACCATCAAGTAAACAAATTACTGTTTAGATATTCATTTGATAGCAAATCTGTTGGGTTTTTTTCTCTCTAGGTTTTAGGTCTCCTGAGGGTCCGGTTCCACCTAAACCCAAACCCAGAACCACCGTCTCTGTGAGTCCCTGCAGCTTTTCTCCAGCTGTTATCAATCTGAATATAATGGAGGTTTGGTACCTGAGGCTGAAGTTTTTCCTTCCTGATGTTTGTGGTTCTATAGAAGCAGAAGCAGCAGAAGGTGAAGGCCATCTATGCCTGCTCGGCTGACAATCCAGACGAGCTGACCTTCAAGGAGGGGGAGGTGATCGTGGTGGAGGGGGAGGAGGACAGCGAGTGGTTGGTGAGTTAAAGGAAGCAACACTGGAAACAAACCAACCTTATTTTTTAAGTGATTAATATGCCATTATTGACCCATTTTAAAGGAAAAGTCCAGTCAGAGAGGAATAATCGTGTCCATTAATGAATTTAAAGCAACCATGAAGAATGTAGTGATGGAGATATTTGCTTGTTTTTCCTGAGATGCTCAATGTCTTTCAACATACTGCTCTGATTTTATTATGAAAAATGTAATATGTTGTAAATATGTATGAACTTCCTGTGGTTTGGCTGCTACCTTGGCCAGGTCTCTCTTGAAAAAGAGATTCTGAATATTAATGGGACTTCCTGGTTAAATAAAA
>NW_015150710.1:580524-581662 GCF_000732505.1 Cyprinodon variegatus
TGCATCCCTAGTAACTATAATTAATTACTTTTTCAAAGTAACGTGCCCACCACTGGTAATAAACATTAATACTTTCTACGCCTCTGGTATCAGCTCTATTTGCCTGCAGGTTTTTCTTCACTCTATGTTCATAAGTTGCTTGTTTTGCGTTTTCTGCTTGATTTTCACTGCGTTTTCACTTCCTCTTCGTTTCAGATCGGTTACATTGAAGGAGAACCGGACAGAAGGGGAGCATTTCCAGTCACCTTTGTTCACTTTATCACCGAGTGACTGATCAGTACTATGGAGAGCTCCCATCCTCCACCAGCAGTCTGACTGGATAAGGCCCGAACAGTAACTGGATCGCTGATCAAACCCAGAGGCTTACGGTCGGACCTGTGGTGAAATATCCATAACTTCTTAGCTGGTTTAACACAGTGGACTGAAAACTGCAACTGTTTAAACCTTTAAATTATGTTTGTGCCTGAGAAGATTATTTTGAATCAAATTGAGTCCTTTTGAATATATTTTTAGGAAATGTTTGAGTTGTGGAGCTTTAACAAAGAGGGAGACAGGAACGCTGTCTAGACATATGTTGCCTGTAAATAGATTTAGAAGCTTTATATGTTTGCTGACGTGCAGTATGCAGAGGAACTAACGGGAATCAGAATTAAGAGCAATGAGCCGTTGATGCTTATTGGAGCAAAACGCCTCCAAAACGTCCGACTGTTCCTGTAGTTTTATTCCAGTAGAGGGAATCTTTTGCTGAAATTTGGTGCCAAAATTTGGTCAATTTGTTAAAACTACACAGAACTGAAGAATGGGAGAGTTTTCAGAAAGCAGACAACGGCAGGAAAATGTTCCCTAACAGCCAATCACACGGCCCGATGAAAAGGACTTTTGTTTTTTTTCTTTTGCTGGCGGGATTGAAGCCGTGTTCATGCTTCCAATTTAAGAAAACAAAAAACTCTGAAATGTTTTTTTAATGTTTCATTACGTAAAAAGGGTCAGGAAGTTGAAATCTGCAACGACTGTTAGATTTTATTATATTCTTTCTGCAATAAAGACACTTTGAAATGATTGAGGATTCTGTCTTCTTTACAGTGTTCTGTTATACTAAGTTGACACATTTGAACCTCCCCAGAGTTATTCCAGTTAA